>NC_071979.1:15738493-15897623 GCF_026283585.1 Hylaeus volcanicus | reverse complement strand
TCTCTCTCTCTCTCTCTCTCTCTCTCTCTCTCTCTCTCTCTCTCTCTCTTAAGAGAATATAAACAGATTATCAACAGTTTACAGAAACTTAATACATAACGAAGAACTCCCTGAACTCGTTCTGCACCATAGAGATGAAACAAAGTGGAACTTGAGATTCTTTTAAGCATTAATACCGTTCCATTAGATTTTGTATTTCTAGACAGGAATTTTATTTCTCCATACTCATTATATAATTTGTACATAAAAATTAATTCTATTATGCTATGATACCTCAAAAAAGATAACAATAATTACAATTGATATGAGCAATCTAAATAGCTTTCGTAAAGTTAAACTATGTTTTATAGAATAGAAGCAAGTGTCCGGATACTTTTGAGCAGTAGGGTATGATATAATAAATAAAATACGTAGCCAATTAGGTCAACAATAATCCGACCTGATGCATACGATTACTGTTACAAGCATCGACATTTATTGATGAGCATAGCAATTTCTTCTATCGTTTACCATAGTCATGAGAGCACGTTGCAGCTGCGTCGCTTGATTCCATCCAGCAACATAGCAAACGGCCCCACAGCCGACGAAGTAAGCCAACGGGTTAATTACTCATGTCTCTGTAATTATCGAGTAATTGCACTTAATATTTTACTCGTAGCCATGTGAAGCTGTAATCTGTCTCTAATATACCGGGTTGGAAAAGTGGGTTAAAATCACAGTGGGACGAGTCTTCTTCTTATTAGTAGGACCATATCGAAGTTTTAATTTTTTCTGATGAAGATTTCCAATCATCAAGTTATCGCTCTGAATATTATACTCGTAGCAACCTGATGCTGCGATTCATCTCTGATCGACCGTCTCACAGATGTAGGTTAGAAGAAAAAGGGGAAGGAGTCCTCTTCTCGTAAGCAGACTCCACACGAAGATGATTCCGCCGTTAGCGTAAGCTTCTAATTTCTCCGTGGTATACCGCAAATGCGCAATCGATGACAAAAATAGTCCCAGGGTTATTTTATTAACGGAGGGATCCGGTTGGTTGCACTCTGAGGAATCTCGACGAAAGGTATCGGTCGTAGGAAGTTGAAACGTGGACGGTTTCGATACGCCGGGTGCACGGTGAATAATTTAGGGGCGCAATTAAAAGGAACCGACGCGCCTCTCCTACGACATTAACGTTCATTAATAAACCACGAATGGATGAGCGAAGAAGCGAGAAGTGGTTAGCGGTGGAAGAGGCGGTATCGCGAGAGCGAGAGGCGGCGTTTTCAATTAAAATGCCGACATCGCCGCATTGCAGCAGTCGGCGTCGGCGTCGGCGTCGGCGTCGCGCGTTATGTGCACGACGTTGGCCCACGCTCAGCCGGCGAACCGACGACACACACCCACGTTTATCCGCTTTTCCGTCTTCGTCGCCGCGTCCTTTTGTGTCCCGACGCCACCCTCTACCCTCGGCTAGTCCGTATTCGTCGCACAGCCACTGTTTCTACGCTTTTTACTACCGCACTTGAACATTGTCCACGCGTACTTCGCTGCCTCCCGCTACTTTCCATCAAAACCACCTGAAGCTGGAAGGATTCAACCCCTCCTGAAGGAGGAAGGATGGATATTCCGAATCAGTGGGGGATGTTTGCATCCAAACGATGGCTGAAATTATTTTTACTTTTTGGTCCACTCGGAGCAGCCTTTGTTAACGAGCGGAAAATCTTCCAGAGACACCTCCGATCCTTGAGGGGGTTTCTAAGAAGACACTAGATTTATGAGACCTAACCCATGTTCTGGAGGAGTAAGAATCATTTTACTGGCACGCTTTTTTGGTTTCTCTAATATAATGTAGGAACCTTTTAATTTTATTAAGAACAAATAACACAATTATAATATAACGGCATATGTCTCACACACGATTGTTTCTACTATTCGCTTTGGGAAACGATAACGCAAATCCATACACTCACGACGCTATTCGCAAAAAGGCTCTTACAATAAATTCATTATTCTCCAATACTCTAGTATAATTATCCTCTTCGAACAATACGTTTCGACTCTTTAATTTCAGTCTTCAATTTCATTTCGATCAAATTCTTACCGCGATAGAATAGTTGAGGTGGACGGATTTATAGGATGCGGAGAATAGACGGAAACGGTAAAATGCAAAGTGGAATTCGTAGGCGATTCGATATGCAACGACGATGTTCAGAGTCGATTAAATTTTTATCACTGCAGATGAGGACCGCGCGAGAATTTCGATCGCGGAAGCTTATTGCGGTTGACTCTCCCGGCTATGGCTGGCGTCCTCATTTAGCTAATGCTCTTGAGATCGCGAGAATCACCTTCTGATAGATTCACGATCGTCTCGAGGGAACGTACTACGGTCACGAGCTCACGGGTCACGTTCGAACGAAGGTGGTTCTTGAATAACCCACATCCAGGCGTCCTTCGTCTAGTTTCCTTGAACAGTTCTCAACAATCAAAATGTCACACGACTGAGAAACCTTTCAACTGTAAAAAGAACATAGCTAGGAGTAAGAATTGATACAGTCAGTCTCATAAATATTCTAAATTAAATAATAGGTTTGATGTTTTCAAATAAATGTTTCATTATAAATATCTACATGGATAAACTTTGCTCTTGTACATATATAATGCAAAATTTATTTGGAAACATCAAACTTATCATTTAATTTAGACAAATTCATTCAATGAACACACATAGTACGAATATTTATAGAACTGACTGTTTATTGTATCTGATTTTAATTGAGAAGCATTCCTCTTAAACATACAATTACTCTATAATTCAACATTACAAACAATAGCGAATGTCGATAATGTTTATAAAGTTATCGAAGTAATTATAACCAAACATCTCTCCTCGATGCATTAAGAAATAATTCAAATAATTTAATCCAGTTTAGAGTGATGCCACGTACAGTGATGCAAGACTGTTTTTGGCCAAGAAAATATAGTAAAAAGTAAAATTTTAAAACTGTTGTAGAATACGCTGTAGCTATTCACGTGTAGAATATGTGATTAAAATTTTATTAGGATCGGTTCGGTGGTTTCGGAGTTGTTTTGAGAAAAACGCGTTTAAAGTTTGTTCAATGAAAAATCATGAAAAAGTCTTCTCTTAACTTAATCAGCAATGCCTGCGTCATACAAAATGCCTTCCGCCTCTACGAAATTTTCATACTCTTCCACTGCAGCCTTCTTCCGTTTTGTTCTGGCCTCTTTGGGTGATTCAGAGCTGCGACGGTTAGCTAATCGCACACGCCTATCGCCGCGAATACTGGCGAAATTGACGACGGTCGGGTTGAGTTTAATGCCCATGACATCCATTATTTTCAGCACTTGCCCAAATCCTTCATTCAAAATGTAGGCTACTGTTTTGCACAGAATTTTAACTATTTTTTCTACTAAATATGTGTTTAGGTGCCATGCTTCAAACGCATTTGTTAAAACTTTCGTTGTTGTTTTGTGTATGCCCACCGAAACATTTTTCGAGCAATTCCGTTTTTGTCAAATCTTCATAAATCGGTTTCAAAACTTCTTGGACGTCTTGATCAAGAACAGACGAATGTTTTAGCTGCGCCAGCTTTGCGATATTTGCATTAGTTTTCCGAACAGTATGAGTGCTGTGAATTGGCATCAGTCGAAATTTTATGATAATAACCTGCCCAAATTTCATTTCGCATATCTTCAATCGGATCTTTACTTCTTTGTATAGCTAATCCGTAATTCTTTGACAATTCTTTCATCAACTTTATAGTCAGCTATTGAGTTTTATCTACAGGAACACATCTTTTTTTTTGCGACAACTTGTTTTGCTGTAGTTTTTTTCTTTTCAGCTTACTTTAGGACTTTTTTCTTCTGAATAAGTATTTTTCTTCTCTCATTAATACGTTTAAAAACTCGTTTTGCAATATGTAGAACGCACTTTACCTTTTCAACAATAAGGATAAGTCAAAAGGCAGGTCGAACGAGTGCACACAAGTAATAGAGGTAGCAATAAAGGTCACAAAATAACACTGTTATACTGCTCCGATCGTTATAAAATTTTTACACAATACTTTTAGATACATATACTTTCGAAAAATGAAAAAAAGAATCGATTTTTTAAAGTCATAAACAAAAATGATCCCTTACAGGGAATGGTAAATTTTACTGTTTCGTTACAAATGCTTAACCAATTCGAAGATATTCGTTTTAATTGCATCTCGAAGTTTCAGATTGTTATTACTAGACTGCGGATCTTTATGCATTTATAGAAAATTTGAATGTGCAAGAAACTACAAAATGCAAACAATATGCAAGAATATAAAAAAGATTGAAAGTAAAGTTCCTATTATAATATTTGCAGAATAAAATAAATTCCTATTTAGGTTCAATCTTTGTAGCCACGTTCGTAAAGATTTTATTTTCCATAAAGATCCGCAGTCTAGTTATTACTATTATAAAATTCCACCGTTTAATGTATTTCTCTCTTTGATACACATTATTGCCAAGGTCAACTGAACTAAGGCATCATCTTCCAAATATCTGGGAAGAATTAATAAAATTTCACCATTGCGTCTAAGAAGTTACATCGTAACGCATAACAGTTGTACACTTGTAAGTTTATAATATGTCGATTTTTACAGTTTTCAATATATCCTCCCTCAATGCAACACAAGATGGACCAATAGTGACCTTATATTAAGGGGTTATTGTAGAAGTTCCTTCTACCCATTACTTCATATAAAATTCAGCACAAAAATTCGAAAAAGCTCTCCAGCATCGGATCGCTATTAGCGAAATTAATTTCCGTTACATTTATCACTATTAATTTACGTTGCAAATTAACTCACGTTGATGTTGTTCGAATAGACTTTTTACACGTGAGCTTTTTTGCAGTTAAAACCTTCAATATGTATGTAGTTTTTACATTTTGCAAAACGATTTCCAAACCTGAAAAATGCACAGCGATGACTGGCAAATAAAGCAATACATCATAACAAATAACAATCTTGCGTAGGTTAATAGAAATACGTTCGATTTATGTCTGGTTCGATAATTCAGGGAATACGGTAATTATAGAATCATTTGGTTAAATGAGTTGTGGAAGTTACTCGTACGCTAATCAAATATTTAGAGTAAATTGGTTTATTGTATGGAATACTATGTTTCACTCATGCTCCAGGGTGGGATCTTTGATTTATTCTCTGCGAATGACCTGGGCGATTATTTTCGAATGGTTTTACATTGCTGAAGCAAGTGAAAGATCAGATGTTGGAAAATAATTGATTTTATACAGTGAATACATGATAACTCGATAACGAGTTTAAATCGGAGGTTGGATTAAATGAGGCGCGCATTTATCTCGCGCCATTTTTTGTTGTTATTTTTCTACGTCCTAATTTCACCTCCGAAATGGCGCCCACGTGTTGCAATGCAACATACACAGGTTTTGTCGAACACTTCAATACGTTTCACAATCGAAATTTTCCAGTTATCCGAACAAATACAGACAGAGCAGCAATTTGGTTGAAAAGTTTTAACTCATCCCTCCGTATTTGGTTGTTTCGACCCCCCGGCAGATCACCGTTTATTTATATCGTTGTAAAATTATTCACCTGACCAAACACGCAATTCCTCTGGCAGGTTAAAATTGAATAAACGATATTTCAATACTCTCTAATGCGTCAGTAATTCTTATTACGTTACGTATATTGACAACAATTGTTATCGAATCTATTGTTTCATCGCACTAATGTGCACATCGAGCCTCCAGGATCAGATTTGGGTAATTGGTGGGTAGACATTAAAATTCGATCAACACGAGTATTTGTTAAGTATAAGACAATAGACTTTAGTATTTTCACTAGTAACCACTAGTTATCAAAACCAATCGATATTTTCTCTTTCTTGCAGGTGAGCGTTCTATGAATTTCTCGAAACCAAGCAGACTCAAATTCGTAGGTGAGCTCGAATATTTTGAACTACATATCTCTTCATGTCCACACAGTATTTTAAAGTATCTACTCCTCCACATTTGTATATTGTTTTCAACTATACATCTGTTTCATTGAACCTTGCCAAAAGCGAACCTCAAGCTGCTGACATTCCACAGAATACAATACAACAATTGGACAAAGAATTGTCTCAATTTGTGGATGGCTTTGCGTGGACTGCGCGTGGGAGAGTGGATCGAGTTGTTAGGAATAACGTATGAAAAAGGTTCGGATACTCGAAAGCCGGCGTTATTCGACCAACGAGAATCGAGCGATGAATCGAGTTTCGCGAAGAATCGGGGTCTTGCTGGTTCGTCCGTTGCGTTATCAAAGCTAATCCAATTTTCCGTGGAGTCGGTTTCCATTATTAAGCCACGTCCGCAACGCTTACGCGCGCTGCGATCGATGGACGAAGCCTGTGGATGGATCGATCAATTCACCACTCGAGATTAGGTCTAGAATTTATCGTTGTATTTTTCTCCACTCGAATACTCAAACACTTTGCCGCTTGAAGTATTCGACAAATATGTTGAACTGTCGAAATAATATATTTAAGGGAACGACATACAGTCAGTGTATTTGTACCCTCTATTTCTATTGAAGAAATTTGTTTAAATTAAATGGTAGATTTGATGTTTCCAAGCATATGTTTATGTAAATAAATATATACATGTATAAGCTTATTCCTATACATATTTATAATGAAAAATTCATTTGGTAATATCAAAACTATTTAATATAGTATATTATAATATATAAGGTATTAGTTAATATAATCAAACTTCTTCAATAAACATAGAGGGTACGAATATTTATAGGATTGATTGTAAGTAATTCCAATGGTTGGCGAAATTTATATCCTTTTTTTACATTTTATAAACCTTCTTGCCCAGGTGGAACTTTAAGAGTGAAAAAATTATGAAGGGTTGAGTTATTCGTATGACATTTCACGAGGCGCCATTGGTGGCAGCGTTCCTCTGCAACGAGGAAGGAAAGACGACTCTTACGAAACTTTTCGCAAAAACTTACACGTTTTTCGGACGAACTTTCACCGGTTTATTTCGATAGAACGCGACAAGTTCCGCGGGAAGCGCCTTTCTAGAGGAGTTCGACGTGAGATTAGAGATTTTGACGTTGAAGGGTTCTCGCTAGCGAATCTTGAAAGTTATACGAGTGGCAATTGGGAGAAAATTGACGATCCTGGATCTTGGACAAATTATTCAAAATATTTCGTAATTTCTGAGACCTGTTACAACCCTTCTGTGCGAATGACACGTAACCAATGCGTCATTCAACATATTAAACACAATAAACATAAAAAAAGGAATAAATACGACTCAAAAGATTTAGTATCAGACATTCAATTCTGAGGATGATAGGATTATCGTTTGCCGTAAAGGATATTCTTCGAAGGCTCCCGTTGGCCGATAGAATCAAGACATGCCGAAGAACGCGGCCGCGTGCTCGAGGGGGAGAATATTCCACGGCAAGTAGGCCGTAAGAAATCTTAATTAAAGCTCTGGAAGGGACCATCCAGGCCGTGTATTTTCGGGTGGACGGCAGCGTGAATGGCCCAGGGCGCCGAGACGCCGGATTCCAAGAGCAGAAGGCACCGATGAAGAAAGCGGTGCACCGAACGCCAGTGAATTGGCTCGAACAGAGAAATCTATTCTGACCGCGGGATGCCGTGTGCTCGCGATACGCTAATATAGTATGCTTCGCAGAAGCTAAGAATGGCATGAGGAGGACCGCCATTGGTTTCTGTTGTTCGCTTTTTGGCCACGTTGCTGCGCGAGTGGATGCAGTCGCGGTGCAGTTCAATTCCAGGGATATTTTTGCACCCGGAGGAAGCACAATATCCTCCCTGTAAATAGAGTATTTAGCGAGGAAATGACAATCGTCGTGTTTTTTTATTTCGTAATTTCGGTAAGCAGACGTGCAATCGATTCAGCTAATCCGAGTTAGGCGACTCTGGACGAGTGTAAAGTGCCGTTTTGAATGAATATTACATTTTTCCGCGGCGCGACGTTGTCTTTGAATTTTCATGAACTTTTTACTCGTTTGAATAATTGATTCGAGTCGATGAAGTCGCATCATGTCGAATTCAATGCTTAATTGCGGTGGTTTTCCAAGTTTTTGGATTATGTTCCTCAGAAGCGAAGACAATCTCTGAGAGGAGTAAATTTATTTAATAAATATACCTGTACGCTGTCCAATATTTGTGAATTAACTCTTTGAGTGCCAGAGAAAATTTGCAAACATATCTAAGAAATACCATACGATTTTAAGCAAAGATGCATGATTGTAAATCAAAATGTATATGTCGATCAATTTTCGATCAAAAACATGTTAGACTTCCTTTACTACTAAAACTATAAAAATAAAACGTTATAGGTTTAACGAAAAATAAATTTGTATAAAGAAAATATTTTCACAAAAACGTTATACATTAGACACATTACGGTATTTGAAATAAAATTGAAGTGCACAAATAAATCTATGTGCATTAGATATTGGCGTTATTTTCGTAAAGCAAAATTGATTTCTTAATGTGTTATAGCACTTGGCCTTTTTTGCAAGTGTATGGAGGAGCGATATATCGCTTCTTGCCACTCAATGGGTTAATGCAATATATAAAACCTATTCTTTTGAAAACATCGGCGAACACACGCTACCATTTTATGCGCATTGGTCTGAGAGGGTTAAAGTACTTCGGTAGCGAAAATACGTATCGCGAGCAAAGAGCGAAATTTCGCGCAGATGCGAGCGTTGACACAACAGAGGAAAACTACACGGGAGACAATGAAAATGAATGGGAAATTTTTTCACGACTACACACAGCGTATTTAAAAACGTGCTTCTATTAGACGCGGAGATTCGAGTTCGTGTTTGGTGGGCAGAGTATTCGTAAGAGTAATGGAAAACTCCATAAAGCCGGATTCAGCTCAATGCGCGAAACAAAACGAAACGAGGGAACAACGGTACGAGCAGAAATTTTGGCAAATGCACGCTGGAACGTATTTTGGGGTTAGCTGTCGCGATGGCAATTCGTTCGGAAACTACCTCGCTAAGCTCTTATTTTTCTTTTATCGATGCCTGTTCCTATTCTTTTACTTCTCCATCGTATGCTCTTTGTTTTGTCGGTTGTTGCGCAATGCAGACACTGCTATTGTCGTGGCATTACAAAGTTTCTTAACTGTGCAAAGGGTTAATTGTGAAATATAATATCTCTGATAACCATTAACAGTATTGATGACGGTTGGCAGGACCATCAACTTTAAATATCAACGTAAATGCTTTGCAAGTTGTCTGCAGAAAAAAAGTTTGGCCCATAGAAGGTTAAGGGATGAAAATATCTGAAGGATCAAACTACGTTGACATTTTTCGTTTGCTCAATTCCACGAGAAATAAATGTGAGAAATAAAAACGGGATTTAGACTCGCAAACGACTCGCGAGGCAAGGAACAGAGAGGAAAAAAGTACCATGCGGAGCGAACCGAACACCAAATCTACGAAGCCATGGACCTATAGTTCATCTTTTTGAAAGACAGCTTCAGGATTCGTGTCAAGTACCGAGAAAATATTTTCACGGGCCACACTTGCCCTAACCGTTGACCCTTTCGCTTTTAAATCACGAGAACGAAGAACGTCATCTCGCGGGAGCAGAAATAATCCTTGGCACGAAGCAACTCAGCCTTTAACTTCTTTTTGAACCGTCTCGAGCGTTCTCCGTTTTCTTGCGAAAATCTAGGGCGAGTCTTTGTTAAAAAATGACCGAAATTGGGGGATATACCTTCAGCCAGTGTTTTACTTGGAATATACAGCAGTTTTTTTGTATTTACCGTCGATTAATGTAGTTAGTAAGGAAGATCGTAATGATAGAAATCTCTGTTGGCAAATCTTGCGATCAAGTTGTGTTCTTCGTTACTGATAGAGGCATCTACAGTAAGGCAAGTAAACATAAGAGCTTGTGTAAACACAAATAAGAATTCATAATACGTTCGTACTCTGTGTCGATGAAATATCAGTTCATTATCATTTTGTATTATTAGTCATACTAATTACACACGTACATGTGTCATTAATAAATTCATATTTTGTGACTGTAAAAAATAGTGCAGAATAATTACAACCATAGAATACATGTGTATCGGTGTAATATGGACGCGGGTATTTACTACACGGATTTCTACACGACTTTACGTGTTACACGTGAAACCTGTGTACACGTGTACACGTATAAATGAGGGCTCTAGTCATAAGTCCTTAATGAAACATTTAAGAGTATATGTTCACATAACATTTTTTTCTTACTTTTGCGTTTAGAACACGCTGGCAAAGTTTGACCGCAAAAAACTGAGACATCCTGTATATCTAACCTACCTCATTATAGTAAATGTCGAGCACGATTCATGGTGTTAAATAATATTTTAGTCTCGTTAACCGCATGGACCCGAATAGTAAGGATCCTTCCATATTTTTCTAAACACAGAAATGGCACAGACGCTTCGAATGATGGCTCGAAGCGATCCCGCAGTGTATTCAAAAGACAGCGGCCATTAACGGATTCCACGAAAGCACCCCGAACGCCGCCAGTGTCGAGCATAAACCCTGACGGGCTGGCTCTCGCCTCTACGGTTCTCTTCCATAAACCACCCCCGCGACTTGACACTCCGGGCACGTAGTATAATTCTTTACTCTTTCATCCCCCTCCTGCGTCCCTTTCCCAAAGGATGCACGATTCTCCGGTCTCCAATATAACCAGCGGCGCGGCTAGCAACACCACCGCCACCCCACGATCACCATCACCCTCCTCTCTGCCGTTAAGGTTCTCGGTTTATCCTCTTGCGTTCCTCTTCCGTCTTCCTGGCCTCTGTGACGACGACGAATACGTCGACTACTGACCCTAGTCGACCGTTCATCCGCGATTTCAAGCTGAGTATTCGTTCGAGGATGAGTTCCCATGCAAATCTGATAAGTTTGTAACTCGCAACTTGGTCGCGTTGGCTTCCCATTTTGAATCTTGGAGATTTTATATGAAATCTATTGCTAACCAGATCCTAACGATTATACATACAAGCCTTACTTTCGTACACGCGAGACGAAACGCTGACAGTCGAATCCCAGGAATAAACGCAACGTAATCGATCGCCGGAAATGCCAAACGTTTAAGGATAAAAAAGGGGGTTGGTTCCGACGGCGAAGCTTTCGAGCGAACCAGAGCGAAACGCGGTTACAGAAGTAGAACGAAGGACGTGCATATCGAGTCAGGGACGAAGAGGGGGGGGGGGGCGAGATGAGAGGGAGAGGGGGTTGGTAGAGAAAGACGACAATTCGAAGGCTGACGGGGTGTTGGAAACGGGTCGTCGAGGGATGCCAGGACGTGAAATGGAAGAAGCCCCGAGGACAGCGATGCCACCTCGTCGGCCCTCTAATGCAACATGACGCGATACGAGCGGACTTATGGTTCACCCAGGGGCTGAAAAACGAGAGAAAAGAGGCTAGGCTGTCGTTCGGATGCCAGCTACCTCTCCAGCGCCTGTCTCTGGAAATGCTTCACCAATCAGGAAGCACCGCAAGGTTCGCTTCATCTTTTTTTAATTGGAGAGGAAAGAAGACTTGCACTTATTATGTATAGTTTGGTATGACGATCTCACGAAGAAACTAATAGCTTGTTTAGTACATTTTCCATGGCACTGTTGATCACTTGTTCATCAGTGTTGAATTTATCAGGCGCGGTCCTATTCGACTTGTCTGATCAGGTACGATTGTCCGATGTCCTATTCTACTTACGCGTCTCACTAAGCGTCTGGCTAGGCAGGCTTCTATTCTACTTCAAATTCTCGACCAGGTCCAGTTTCCGACCACCCTGTTGGATATAATGATAAATATTATAATCATGTTATTTTTATTTTGGATTTTCCGTACTCGTCGCATCATTACTTTGTCACCGATGATTTCGTGCAGTGAGACGAGCGCAAGTGAGAGTGCGTTCCTTGCGCATGTTCATACGTTTTTTTTTTTGTTATGTTATGCTCAGACAGTATTAGAAAAAGACGTTCTTCCAAATAGCTATACAAAACAGTGTTATAGTAAACTATTATATCAGAGAGTTGATAACGTTTTTATGTCCACCTTTCCTCAGAGAAGTAGAATAAGACCGTGCCTTGTTGGACATTTTAAGTAGAATAAACGTTTCCAGACGAAGCTGCGTCGCAGATATCGAGAATGTTGGCTCGATTTTGCATAGTCATGTCTGACCGTGATATTATCGGCTGCGATGTTATGGAACTCGTCGATATCGTCGAGCTCAAATTGGTAATTGTGTTAATTTGTAATGCGATTACCCCTGCCGCTAGATGTATTGGATGCTACTCAAATATTGATCAAGGTAACGAGAATCCAGGGACACCGTGATGGTCAAACTCGTATTTTGATACTCATATATACATGTACACGGTAGCTTGACTCGTGGTCGTTGACACCAAACTCAGACGCGAGACTCATATTTTCGACAACGTCGAAAACAGTTGGTCCAAACTTTAGAAATAATACTTTTATAACTTTAGAAATAACTTTAGAATCTCGATCGTAGTAACAAATTCTAGAGAATACTAGAATTATCTACCCTGTACTCTTAGCAGTTTGTCGTGGTTCATCAGAAAATAACATCAATCAAACTCGTACAAACTCAATCAAATTGATTCACTGGTATAGTGTAGTGTTAGTACGTTACCAGGTTGTCATTCCAGCTACAAACTCACAAACACGGTACCCATACACTTAAAGTGTGTAATCAAACTCAAATAAACTCAATCACACCACAATCCTGACACATCATAGCGACAGAATATCATGCTTATCAAACTAAAACGCACTCTGTCCAATCATCAAGTAGCCAAACACGCATAACCTACCATGACGTTACTTCTTGTTTCCAGAACTCCGTCCATTCTTCGAACCATTCGGACACACGCCTCGAAATCGATCCTCTTATCCCAAACAGCGTCAACCCTAAGCACTCAACACGAACAGTCAGCGTATTCGACTAGGAAGCATTCCACGACCACATTCCCACACACCACTTGATTTCACGAACACTCAAAATCGAAGTTCGTCCAAAACCACACTAGGGTCCGAACTCTAATTTGACTAATCACCATCAACGGGTCACCTTCTCTATTACTTACCTTGAACCGAACCGAAAGGTTAAACAATCCGTTCGCCAGGCGATAAACGTCGTCCTTGTTACGTGAATAAAAGATTCGGTCGACCATTAAATATCCAGAGCGTCTTTCGGGAGGAGTGCTAATCTGAATTTTTATTCGCCTCTTGCGGAAGCATGAACTGAG
Source organism: Hylaeus volcanicus (assembly GCF_026283585.1). NCBI lineage: Eukaryota > Metazoa > Arthropoda > Insecta > Hymenoptera > Colletidae > Hylaeus > Hylaeus volcanicus. The sequence goes on along the minus strand of NC_071979.1, from coordinate 15,884,287 downwards.
AGCTCGCCATCATGTCGAGCAGGCAGATGGAAAGAAACTGACAACCCTGTCATGGGACTGTCTTAGTATTGGGTTGAAAGGGATTAAATGTACTTGCTCTTCGATGGTTAAAAAATGTAAGTGTGAGTTTTGAGGGAGGTTCGTTCATTTTTACCCTTTAAATTGTTTTCTTTTTCGATAAGGGTGCTTGCTCTTCGATAGCTAGAAGATGTAAATATAAGTTTTGAGGGAGGTTTATTCATTTTTACCCATTAAATTGGTTTTTTTTTTTTGTTAGAGGTGCTTGCTCTTCGATAGTTAGAAAATCTAAGTATGAATTTTGAGGGAGGTTTGTTCATTTTTACTCTTTAAATTACTTTTTTTGTTAGAGGTGCTTGCTCTTCAATGGTTAGAAGATGTAAATATAAATTTTGAGGGAGGTCCATTCACTTTTACCCTTTTAAATTTATTTCTGTGCTTGCTGTTGGATGGTTAGAAGAAGTAAATATGAGTTTCCTGGGAGGTTCGTTCATTTTTACTCTCTAAATTGTTTTTTCGTGGGAGGTGGGAAGCACCCTAAAGCTCATACCTACGATCTCGGTCGAAGGTATTGACTTTCCTCAGGGTTAGCCCTCGTTCTTGCCGGTAGCACGATGATGAGACCTCTCGGGGAGAGGACTGTGCTCGCTCGCTCCCTGTTACCACGGTGCCTGCCCTCCGTGTCGGGGCGTAGGTGTGCACGGGTCGTTTACGAGTGTGCAGGATCCTGGAACGTGGATATGTCGAGGGTGGATTTCGCGTGTAGGTGGATAGAGACGCAGGAACCGAGGCAGGGTGGTTCCCGGGCCCCAGATACCAGCTAGGGGCTGACAGAAATCTTTCGTGGAAAAAACGATCCACTCCCACCTATCGCGGAGGTGGCCGTCTCGTCTTGTAATTCGAAGGGACTCGAAGGACTAATATCTCACTCTCATTCACCCCTTGGCAGAACTTCTCGGGTTGATTTTAGCTCCTCTGCAAAAGTCGTACAGAGTTCGGGAGGACGAGGGATTTTCTTCCTTTAGGAAGATGATCGAGTATAAACATATTGAAGGCATTACGCTGCAACACTCTTTGTTTTCATACACGAGAAATCTTGAATTATTTCGGGTGTAATAGATATAATTTTATGATGTATTTCCATAGTCTCGTACGTTGTTTTGTTGGATTTATTTCAGTGTTTTTATATACACTAGCCGTAAAAAAAAACGGGACACTATTTTAAAACGTCATAACTCCGAGAGTTTTCAACCGATCTTCGGGAAACTTCGTGAAGTTTAGTTTTGAAGTGTTCTCTGGATGTGTCCAAAGTTGCATTGACGAGGGTTGATGATAAAGGGTTAATTCACACATCGGAGGGCGATGAAATTCACCATGTTTGTTCTCGATACGTTAAGGATGAATGCCGAAAAGGTCCCGTTTCGAAAACTGCCCCCAGAGCTGAAGGGAGGGGGCAGAGGTAGGGGTGGTCCACCCCCAAGTGTAAGGGTTGGATCGTTGTTTCGTTGCGTGGATCACATATCCAACAGTCCAGGGGATCGGTGCGACACAGTTTTCGTGTCTTTTTCCCGCGCGAATGGCAATAAAATTTGAAAATGTCGATTTTTTTAAAAACTCGCTTCCAACTTCAGGCCCATCTGCAGAGTGAACGAGTAACCCCACGTCAACACCGTTCACGAATTTGGACGAGCGAATGCTTTATTAACAGATCCCCAAGCAATCAGATTTTTTTAATTACGCTTTCGTTGTCAAATCGGCGCAGATTTGATTGAGTAGTAAATGGGCCGGACGGAAACGGCATTCAAAAGTGGTGCGAGACCTTGCGCCCGTACGGGTCAGCCCACGTTAAATTGGAGTCCGGTCTGGTCTGACCACGTACGGGTGCAGGCCCTCGCTCCGCTTCTGAATGCCGGCCCACTTACTACTCTTTCAAATCTACACCGATTTGACAACGAAAGCGTGATTAAAAAAATCTGATTTTTGGGGGATCTGTTAATAAAGCATTCGCGCGACCGAATCCGCGAACGGTGTTGACGTGGGGTTACTCGTTCAACCTTGCAGATGGGCCTGAAGTTGGAAGCGAGTTTTAAAAAAAATCGACATTTTCGAATTTTATTGCCATTCACGCGGGAAAAAGACATGAAAACTGTGTCGCACCGATGCCCTGGACTGTTGGACATGTGATCCACGCAACGAAACAACGTTCCAACCCTTACACTTGGGAGTGGACCATCCCTACCTCTGGCCCCCTCCTTTCAGCTCCGGGGGCAGTTTTCGAAACGGGACCTTTTCGGCATTCATCCTTAACGTATCGAGAACAAACATGGTGAATTTCATCCCCCTCCGATGTGTGGAAGTGCTCCGTTACGAAGGGGGTTGAAAATTTGCGAGCTGTTCCACCCCCCCCCCCTCAAAGGGTGCCTATGAGGTGCACGGTATGGGTGATAGCATTTTCTGGATCAGGGGAGTCCAGAGAATGCATTGAGCCCAAAATCGAGACTGTCGTTCAAAAATTGTGGATTTTAGGGGGGGGTGGGGTGTTGTGAGGGGTGGGATTGTCCGAGAGCGATTTCAAGGGGTGCATTTTGTAGGGAGCACCAAACAGAGTCGCCTCAAAGGTTTTTTTGATTTTTTCACAACCTTCCGTCGCCCCTGGACCCTTCGGAAGTGCCGTTTTTCTGCATTACCCCTTTAGGGGGGGGGGGGTGAATTAACCCTTTATCATCAACCCTCGTCAATGCAACTTTGCACACACCCAGAGGACACTTCAAAACTAAACCTCACGAAGTTTCCCGAAGATCGGTTGAAAACTCGGAGTTATGACGTTTTAAAATAGTGTCCCGTTTTTTTTGACGGCTAGTGTATGAAAGGAGAATATCGCCGCGATGCGTAGGTCTGCGACGCAGAGCGCACAAAAAGTCGAGCTGTTAGGAGTGCACGTGATCAGCTCAAACGCGGAAGTTCAGCGGCAATAAATCAACATCCGAGACTTTGACTGCTTGCTCATCCAAACGATGGATTCGTAAACAATCTGTAAACACTGTCAGCTCGTGCAAAAAAAGTCCTTCCATGTAACTCGTATGGGGTCAGATGTGGTCAACCTTCCGTAAGACGACATTGCACGACGTTGTCCACATTCTTGCTTGTAGAACTACATTCCCTCATTCTACGACTATTTCTTTCCATACGTCTACAATGGATTAGATATTCATTATGAATAATAAATGGTGAATGAATTATACCAGTCGGGTACTACGGATAGTCGTTGTCCAAGAGATCCTGTCCCAGACGCGATGCACAGCCAGACTGGATACTATTTTTGGACCCGGATCAAACTAGCAATCGCGGAACAGATAAGGAATATTTATTGACGATGCATAAAACGATTTGTTCCCGAGCTCCTCAAGCGTATGGACGCCGACGTCCCAGGCGTCCACATCGTAAACCCAGCTGTCGGGAAGTCCTGGCAGTCTCTGGGTTCATTCGATTCCCGGCCAACGGTTACAGAATCCATCAATACTGCCCTGTAGCTGTAGAATCCCCAAGTTCCTACGTCTCCGTTCGTTATGCATCTTCGAGATTATCGGTACACTCTTGCCATTACCAGGAAGGATCGATCGTTCGCGTGACACAAGGATGACCTGCGATCTGTAGTCGCGATAGCTTCGATTACCGCGCAAGACCAGTCTTTAAACAAGTTTCCTACCTATTTCTGGCAAAAATTCGCAGGATGATCTATGGTTTCTTTTGCTACTCCACAGTACTATGTACAATACATTCTGCACTTATTTTGAACCACCCTAGGTATAATAGTATTGGATTCGCGTTTGATGCGATCTCTCAGCCAATGAACAATTACTTCAGCAACGTTCACCATCGGATAGCGAACAAACCAAGGTGGTCCGTCTCAAGAAACGGTCCGTCGCCGAATTATCACAGACAAGGCCATAAACCCCTAAACAACACTAACCCCGCACAAACTCTTGTACCCCACTCCACTACCACACTCCTACGTAATCCGAAGAAGTTAGTTTTAAGAAAACTCAGCCACGTTACCACTGTCGAACCGTTCACAATTATATACAATTTCAACCGTCTTATACAGTCCATAGCATTGAATAAACCAGTTAAACCAATTGATTCAATTTCAATGCGATTCTGTGACATTAAATCGTGTCAGAAAAACATATTAACGAATTTAATAAACAGGGTATTCAAAAAAAACCATTCAATATTTAGACGGTATGTAGGACACACTATACCAAGTAAGATAGTTTTAGTAAACATAGGTTGAAATGTCAACCGTTTTTAAGATATAAACATTTTTGTTTGTTATTATCATACTTGATTTTATTATCATAAAGTGTAATATCTCCAATCGCCGATCCACAACTGTCAAATTCAGAATGAAATCTACTGTCGGCACTTTAATAAGAACATCCAGATCGCGGTTTATAAACACTGAAATAAACATCGCATGCGATGGAAGTAAGGAAGTCAATCATGATACTAGCAAATAAAAATGTTTACATCTCAGAAACGGTTAACCTTTCGACCTATGTTTGCTAAAACTTTTTTACTCGGTACAGTGTGTCTTATATACCATATAAATATTGAATGGTTTTTTTTTATATCACCCTGTATTATCCACGAGCGTCGATCAACCCTACATTCGATCCACGACTCAACACTTAACACAAGGAACGTTCATCTACACCTTTCGTTCGGACCATCAGTTTTAACGCGCCCTATAGAATCGGTCTTCCGAACGGAGGAGTACGAACAAGGGAGTCATTTTTACGTGGGCTTGGGCGCTGTTCACCCGTTGTTCACCGAAATCCGCCTAGCCCTCCACGCACACACTACCTTGTGTGTGCACACTACCTCTCCTTGTGTAGGTGCATCGACAGGTTTGTCGATAGAAGCGGGCACGGTGTGCGCGCAGCGAGTGTAAGCGATGGGAGGCAGTCCTCCAAGACAAGTGGTGTTGCGACGAGGACTCAGGTAGTGCCGGGCACAACATACCCTGCCATTACCGCGCTGCCTCTCGGATAATGAAGGTAGCAGCGGTGTCGACGAGGCTGAGGACGACGTTGCCGGCGTCGGCGTGAGTCGCCTCGGTGCAAAGTAACGGCGTGATCAATGCCGCAACGCTAATTAATTAACATTCCCTGACGGAAGAGGTCTCTGGTAGACACACCTATACGAGAGGAAAGCGCCCTTTCTCTTCGCCCTGGCGTTTCATCCCCCTACCCTGTTCTCGGACACCCCGTCCTCTCTCTCTCTCTTCGTTTGCGAATTCCCTGCCTCTTTCTCCAGCCCAGCCAGTCCTCACGTTCCTCTCCTTTTCACTCCAGTGACTTTAACGCCAACGATCGTTACCGTACCGCGATAACGACAACGCTGACTACGGCCAGCAGCCGGTAGGAATATTCCTGGGAGGATTATTCCCCGACGAACGGCCGAGAAGAAGTTTGAAGAACGACCGTGGGAAGAGGAGATTGCGATGGGTGGATATCGGGCTTTTCAGGGGCCTGGGTGCTGACGATTGGCGGTGCCTCGATGCAGCTAAGGCTGGACGAACGGGTTTCAAGAGACTGATGACTTCTGGTGGGGCTACGAGTTGGCTCATTCGGTTCTCTGAAGCTTTTCTAACGATAAACTACTTGGACTATTAAGAATTGATCAACGAAATGTATAAACCTTGTCTATAACTTGCAAAGTGAAGTTATCAACATTTCATATTGTTCCCACGTTGTAACTGTTAATTGGCAATACGCGTTCGCGCGTATTCAACAATTCAGAAAAAAAAAATAATACTTTTCAATGTTTTATTCAAATTTTGCATATGTGATTTATTTCATACTTGCACGAAGCTCCGTCACTTTGCTAATGAAACCCTTTCCGGCTAGTTACGTGCCACACATATCGATACAAAAACTAACGTCAAAATTGCGAAATATCTTGATTTCGAATAAGGGCCTGGGCAATATCCTTTGGTGACCATTCGAAAGTGACCCTCATGTTTAAGTACGCTCTATATAAGATGGGTCTTACGTTACCGTCAGAAGTGATTCCACAGATACCGGCATGAAGTTTGAAGTTGAGGACTGTAGTTGGTTTCGCAGTCATTGGCAGTCCTAAACTCATTTGAACTACAAATTCAGTCGATGGAAACTTGGAGTCTCCAGCGTATCGCTTTCCAGTCACATCGGATCGCAGACAAAATTCGCTCCACACGCGAATCCAATACTATTATACCTAGGGTGGTTCAGAACATGTGCAGAATGTACATAGAGTACTTAGTACTATCGAGTAGCAAGAGAAACCATAAATTATCCTGCGAATTTTTGAGAAAATTAAGCATACCGTCCAGAGAAGGGTGGTACTCGAAGGTGATTATGAAAGTACAGTCGAATCGTTGCACAATGAGTTTAATTGCACCCTGTACCTTTAAATACAGGTTTTCTACAAATGACTCCGGCTATGATATAAGTCGTCCATTGCACAAATCGATTAACTCTATAAAAAAAGAAGTTGAGAAATGCGATCAAAATGGCCTCTGAAATAAATTATCTATTAATCAATGGCCAAACAAATTTGGTCGTTTAATGGTGTTAATCTTTATTATTCATGAAAGTTATTATAAATATAAAATGCTGACTATACCAAGTGCTTTGACACTTAAATTTAAGATTTTTCAAAAAGTAGAGTTAATCGATTTGTCCAGTAAATTGCTCATATCATACTCACGTATCTTTTACACAAGTATACCTGGTCGTACATATCAGTCGAAACGTGGCAGCTCTTATCACAGAAGGCGGTATAAGGGAAGAGGTAAAATAGGGTGACCTTAGCCAACGGGAATATGTGTCTGACCGTCCAAAATAGTTGAAAACGACTATAGGTAAAAACCTGCCATAATTCAGAAGCGTCGCGTCTCTTTCTGCCACGAGCGTTCAGCGAACGCTGAACCCTGCGCGTTTTCACTGAAATCCCGCGTAACCGCTACCCCCTCTGGTGTACTTAGCAGTTAAATTGGAATCGCGCCGATGTCTGGTTTAGGTTACTCTTGACGTTCCATCTCCGGACACGGCAAGCGCAGCGGTGCAACGCGATTAATTAATTAATGTATTTGCCGTCGAGCTCGATGCGCTAGGATGATTATTCGGTTTTACACGGGGGTTTCGGTTTCCTTGCATTTGCATTTTGGCGATAACGTTTTCGTTGGTTTTCTCTCGAAGATAAGAGCTGTATCTACATGGGGATCTAGGCAAAATTGGGGTAGCACATGAATTCGTGATTTAAGAAAAATAAGGGACACCGCTGCAATTTTCAAATTCTATTCAACTTAATCATAGCTGGTATAATAGTATACGAATCGTTGTGTGTATTCACTTTCAACAGAGGTGGCTGGGAATAGAGATCATCACAATTTCTCCACGAGGTGAGTGTGGAAAACATACTAGCTAGGAACCACAAACACCTCAGAGGACTAACTGGGGGGATAGGGACGCAATAGCGAAAGCTCGGTGCTTCTGAACTATGCACCCCACTATTAATAATAATAATAATAATCTATCCACTTAACGAGAATAGTTCTAGACAAAAACTTTGCAACAACCCCCTCTGTTTTGACGCCTGTGATATCTCCTCGAAAACGACTATGCCAGAAGAAGGGAACAGCATCCTCCCGTTGCGCTGGCGGCGAGTGTCGTTCTGGTGTCCTACTTCGAGAGCCAGAGCCTATATAGAGGCGCCAGGTGCGCGCGCAGGACGGATACGTGTGGAAAGTGTATCCTTGCGAAGTTTCGTCTCCTGGTCAACGTTCTTCCATCGGTAGCCGAGTTGGATATCGACCGGGGTTGGAGGATGAGACGCGATTTAATCCTCCTGGGGGCACGGGAGGAGGCGGATGAGAGTGTGAGGTAGCGGAGGGAGGCGGGGGTTGGGGGTTTGGTCACGGTAAAGAGGCAAGGCTGTCTGAACGAACGAAGAGCCGCTATCGGTTCGCGCGAAAGCGGATTGTCTCGTGAAATAGTCAGGCGACGGATGAAAAGGGCGGCAGGCGCGCTTTTAAGCAAATAGACGGGATTCGTTTTTGAAGTGCGACGCGATCAACGTCGCGACGCGTTGCTTTGGCGTCTTGCGTCCCCGTCGTGCGTCCCCCAAGCCGCAGAACGCGTTTCGTGACATCATGTCTTGCGAGGAGAACCTACAATCCTGCCTCTGGAGATTTTTATCGAGTGTGTCTTCGGAAACACTTCAACTTTGCGTAATAATATTTTTTTCGTATCATTCTGTATAATTTTAGTCATAGTTTGGGTAAATATGGTACGATAGATGATTGATGCTACTTAACAAATTTACGGAGGTTACCTTTCTACCTTAAAGTTAGATTACGAATTGTATTATATTTACTCGAAAGAACTCGAAACCCCTCGTATGAGTAAAATTATATTAGTAACCACTACTATATTCTGTGAATTATTGGGGATAACAACAAAAATTCTTTTTATAGTCTTGTAATGCACGATAGGATATTTTATGTGATATATAACATCGCTTTCGAGGATCTCGGAGGGTTAGGAGAGTACACCCTGACCATTTTTTTAAATGGAAACCTACATAAATTTATACAGCTTAGGAAAGCTCATTTAGCAATGAAGAATGTCTACTTGAAAAATGTATGTTCATCTTACTACGTTGTGTACGGAAAATATGAAAAGAATCTTTTAAATGTTATTTTTGGTGGAAAGGCAACGATAAATATTTATGTGTCAGTCCATTACAATCTCGAGGATGGTGCACCCCCTGGGAGTTCCAAGAGCGATGACTCATATACCATATAACAAATTCCGCTGCACCGTGAAACACTAACAAAAATTACCTGTAATAGTTTCTCAGAAAATAGCTTCCAACACTTTATGCGACTTTCCTTGCATAAAATGTTGATTCCCTTATTACTTTACGAGGCAATTGAAGAAAATTGTGCGAGGATCTAAGTCGTCGAAGTTTGTAGGTCACTCGCGTGCTACTTGCTTCGAGACTTCTCGTTTTAATAATAAATCCAAGAAGTTTCGTAGAAAAAGCAGCCACGTTACCTTGCACGAAGATGAACAGTCATGAGCGGTGCTAGCAAGTGGAATAATTTTGAGCACAAGGTTCCAAGTTAACTGGTGGGTATTAAATCTCCCATTTTTATTTCAGGGGAGACTGATTGATTTCATCTCTGCTGACTCTTCGAGTTATATTTTCTCTCCAAGTGAACCATGATCGAAGAAATCACTATGCATAACATTTGCTCTTTCCTTGTCCTCGATCCCTCTACTAATGCGCACGCCTTCGTGAATTGGCGCGCGGGTACGTTGTTAGTACAGCATTAATGAACAGACGCAACAAGAAAGCGTCGAGGAACTTAACCTGGTCGCCTCTTAATCTCCGACTGCAGACGAACGCTGCGGATCGCAGCAGGATCAGCTCTCGCGGCGAAGGAGTTTCAGAAAATCGATCGGGCTCCGTCCTAGCGTGCGTTGCTCCGTGAACCGGTTTAAAGCAGTTCAACGCAGGGTGGTTTTACTAATTGGTGCTGAGCATCGATTACCGACTACCTCCCACCCCCTCACCCCTCCAACCGTTGTCCCACGATGCACCGCGTTTCCTCGTTTCCCCCTTCAATTTCACTGCCATATTCGATGCCCCGCCACCTATAATGCGGCCCTCGACTTCCTTGGCGCTGCGTGCCATTACTCGCGACGCTCTTGTTAATGTGAGAACTCGTCCGCCATCGCTCGATATCGCACACTGTTCCTTGGAACACGTCGACTGCCAGGCGTCGAGTCACACACGGGTTCCATTCGTGTTAGGTTATTCTCTATATTTCCTGATCGTGGAAGTGGGATAAGTGCTTTTAGCCACCTTTAGTCGACATTTGTCACTGTGAGATTGTTAGGTGCTAACGAAAGATATTTGAAATTCTATGCTTAGGTTGTTGGGTAAAGGCACCTTCAACCCTTTGTACTCCAAGCAATTTGGCTATATCCAACCAGTCATCTCCAAGACCATTTTTCTTAGATTTCTGAGTTATGGAATAGTCATGAAAAACTCTTTGCTGTTTGTTAATTTATAAAATTTTTTTTTAGAAGTTTACATTTTTATTAACCAAACATATTTATACACAAATAATAATAGTTTAATGGAAATATTGTCCTTTATTTGATTATCTATATGAAGTTTTTTAGAACAAATAATGGAAACGTACTTGTTAACGCTATAGCTTAAGAATATTGATCTTATAACTAATTGAATTTAGACACCCATCGCTTATTAGAACTTAATAATAAATTGTGGGCACTGACACTGGCCGCAGAAGTAGAACGCCTTCAAGTATTTGGGCAGTACAGGTGGCCTTAGGTGTGCAAAGGGTTAATTCTTAAAATTGTTTTGGTATTCATTTATTAGCGTCCTTGGACATTATTTATAGAAAGACGTTGCAGAAGGCGTAGAGGGATAATTCACGTTCCATCGATTTCCCGTCGTTACGTAATATGTATTTCGTGGTCAGATATTCTGTATTACGAATTGGAGAGGAAGAAAACCTGGCTGGGGTAGGTCAATTGGTTAGAGCAGTCGGCCGGCAAATGGAAAGCTTCGGGGCTGAAGCTCCGGTTACGTAAATCGCATTCTTCCTTTCTTTTATTCTCTGACGTTCATAGTGTCTGGAATATTTCGAAAATCACCGATCCCCAACCGATTCCACTATTTTCAAGAGACAACTCGATTTTCAGTCGAATCGGTCGACGAGCAATTAATGTTGGCTTGCGTTGGGCACAAAGTTTGTTGGTTACTTTGATGGTGATACGATGCTTCCGTTAGCGTTACCAAAGTACCATATTCTTTCCGTGTTATGCGCGAGCACCGGCAACAAGTTTTGGGAACGTCAGTTTTGGGTGGCTGCTTTGATCGAGGCTCCAGGCAGTCTTTTTTTCCTGGAGGATAACACGCCACCGGTATCAGCCTTGAGCCCTCTGTGTTCCTCTGTAATCGCGTTAAATCGCGATCCAGAAACTCAGAAAGCCAGTTACTCACACCTCCGGCGTGGTACAACCTACGCTTTGGGCCGACTTCATTGTTGCGCTGGAGGTGACAGGCGTCAAAACTGGGACAAGTTTACCCGCCCATCGAGTCAGGAGTCGTTAGAGGGTGGCTGGGGGCAAGACAGGAATACGGAGCGACGAGGAGAATCTATGGCTGAGTGAACTAGTCGGGTCAACGATTTTCTATTCGTAATCGTCGATCTTTCTACAAGAAAGCTATTGAGTGGATTGCTCTAATTGAAGAAACGTAAACAGAGGTGATTACATTTCGTGTATCCCTAACCAACGCTTTAGGAAATTGGTGTTCGAAGATTGCTCTCACGGCGTCCTCTTCGACGTGACGGGAACATCACTGTACGAAGGAGAGAGTAGACCAGATTGGCTGGTAAACAAAGGCCAGCGCTGGCAATAATTAATACACGGCTGGCGGCATCGTGAAACGAGAGGAGGAGCGAGGTCTTCTTGTGGAAACCGAGGATTTGATTAATGACGAGTTTACCGGCTTCCTCGCCATTGTGCCGACTAATTATGTCCTGGTCGCTTGGCGAACCTACTCGACGATGCGGTAGACATTTCCTCTCGTTGTGGAAAGTCAGGTCAAGGATGCGAATGGACCAGACATGTGTGTAAAGTCCACACTATTTGAATCGTTGAGCTTGTAAATTTTAGGGTATCCTTGTTTTGTTCCATCGGTACTGTAATTAACTTACTAAGTACTGATAATGAGTCACTTTATTATTTCGCGTAAATATTATTTATAAAACAAGCTGCAAAAGTTAAATATGGTCCATGTACCTCTCCTGATATACTTGGAAATCTTCAGAGAATAAACATTAAGGTTCGTAAAATCTGTCTGTCCATCCCCAACCATAATAGGTGACACATACAGTCAGTCCCATAAATATTCGTACCTTCTGTGTTTATTGAAGGAATTTTTCTAAAGTAAATGATAGGTTTCATGTTTCTAAATAAATTTTTCATTATATATATTTAAATTTAAAGTTTATACATGTACATATTTATAATGAAACATTTATTTGAAAACATCAAACCTATTATTTAATTTAGACAAACTTCGTTAACAGACGTAGATGGTACGAATTTTTATGAGACTGACTGTAATTGGCCAGAAGAAGAACGAATATACCACAACTGCCTTTAAAAACGTGTCAAACAGTGCCCCATCACGCCTGCGCCAAACATTTTCCATCTCTCCTCAATTTTTAACATAAAGTGACATTCGATATAGTTATCACAGGTATGCGAATCCCGATAGTTTTGCCAAGTTCGATTCCTAGGATTGATATCAAGTACTGGTCCCAGTTTCAGACTGAAAGAGACAGGTCCGAAGATCCCTTTGTATCCGTTTACCTACTCTACAACTGCACGATCCTCGGTGCACCTCTAATTTAGAGTTCGATAGAAGTCATAGAGTCGTCGACGTCTCTTCCAGGCTCCCCGTCGACGTTTGACCACGTCCTTTCTGACATGGTAACGCGTCAATCGTCGAGCATTTGCCTTTCAACGTGTTCCCTTCGTCGTCCTCCACATGCAAAGAGTAGCCGTGTCCGAAAGTACCGAAATGTCAAACTCTACCGTGGCATCGAAACGTCCTCTCTTTGCGTCACCTTCCAGAGTCGTTTGACTGCAGTACCTAGAAGCAACCACCCCCCGCAGACCCTGCCGCCACCCACGCTCTGGTATCATAGTGCCGCTCATCACGGATACCTATACCTACACGTCCCCATATCAGACACGTATGGGAGTAGACAGAATATACAGAGCACTAAATGCCGCTATCGGAAATCGATATCGGGGAGCCACAGCCAGCAGCCACTCTTCGTATACGTCCCCCCATTGAAAACCCCTCTTTCACTTTCCTTCCCCCTCCATGCTCTCCGTCGTCTCTCTTTCAGCCAACATTTTCGTCTACCCCTTTTCGTTTCTCACAATTTCATTAGGTCCTCCTGCACGTTGGTCTTAGTTTGTGGTTTTGCTGCTTTGCATCTGCAGGATGTCGGTACTTTTTGCCACTCTACAAGTAGCAACTGATAAGAGTGTTACGATTGGTATCATTAACTGAAAATTGCCTCGTGCGTGAAATTTGACACATATCGGAGGGGGACCGATCTCGAGGTTCACTTATTAGCCGCAGGCGCCGCGGAGGCGGCGCTAGTGTCTCGTCTCGTATAACTTCCAGAGTTGTTCTGACAAGGGAAAAATCGACCAGTTCACCTCTGATTTTGATGAAACCTTGCACAAATGTTCGTCGATCCAAATTTAATTCTATTATGTAGTATCCTATGCATTTAGTATCCTATTGTGTAAATGTAAAGGTTGCTTATTATACGCTTTCGTTTGCAATGGTTACGGTTGGAAGCGCGGTGGATTAGCATGAAAACTCTTGCAAGAACGTTGCAAACTTTTTTCAAAGGGTTGCGATCTCCCTGTGAATCGCCCACCCACGAGCCGAAATCTTTTCACCGTCGTTTGCCCTTTTCTATTCGTGCTCCCACGATGGACGTTGGAAACTCGCGCTCCCAGTCGAGATTCTCTACGAGCGTTATCGATCGGGCCTTCGATAACGATGAACGTTATCGACGGGATATCCGCAGAACGGTCGCTAGCCTCTGTAAAATATTATAATTGACGATATTGCCCGCGAGCAAAGCCCCATTTTCCGGAGGCGATAGCTTTTTCGGGATTAACCATCGACAGCTGCGGTCGAGTGTGTTTTTGCTTGGTGGACGCCTTGACGACAATCAGCGTTGGAGCACTGATATCATCATGGACGATGTTTTTGGTCGATTATGTTAACTCTCTGTCATAATAATTACACGAAGCATCTTTATAGCAGTTCTACCCTCTTATAGCATTAACTCCCTGTGGTCCTATAAAAGGCTTGACACTATTGCACTGAAATCAGAAAATTTGAATCGCAGTGAGTTAATAGATAATCTATTACCAATATTATAAAAAGGTAAAGTTTGTTTGTTTGTTTGTTTGTTTGTATGTATAAGGTAATCTCCGGAACTACTGAATCAATTTTAAAACTTTTTCAGTAATAGAAAGCTACACTATCCCTGACTGACAGAGACATATGTTTTATTTTGATAAAAATACGTTTTCAATTTGAAATCTCAAAATTTGTAAATCAAGTCAGAAGGAAAGCTTTGTTTGTTGGCTATAAAATACTAAAGCAATAGCAACCGATCGACAGCTTCGAATCATTCTATCCATCCCTATTTCGAATACAATTTTCACGATCTTGGGTTGCGAAGGAAAGGAGAGTCAACTCGAGGCAGTCCTCAGACAGCGATCCAATCGAAAATCGGAAGCACGCGACGCTTCTTAGCGACACACTCTCGGCGAGCGTGCAAATTGGCGCACACGTGCGCGCGTACTCGCTCGCGCCCGCGCAATATCACGCGCGCGCATTGTTCGCTAACTACCTCCGCAAACACCGACTAGTTAACTGTATCGATCAACGCTGGTGCAACCAGCCGCTGCACCCCCCTTCTAACCCTGAAAACACAGAACTTGCGTGTGCGTGGGCACGTACGAAAGGGACTCAAAGGGAGTCTCGGAGGGCTAGGAAGAGGTATGAGGAACGAAAGGGTGCGCTGACTGAAACGGAAAAAAAAGGGAAGAGAAACGCTGGAGAAGATGGAAGTCGTTGTCGCGTTGGGGGTGGGAGCCACGAAGTCACAGAGAAAATAGCGGGCGCGTTACATTAAACGAGGCAAAGACCGAGCGAGAGCGTAACGCAATGCGCTTTGAGCGTGCGGCTCGGTGAACGATGCCTTTAATACGTCGATGATCGCAAGCGCAATTTCGCGACGTCGCGGTCGCTGAACCAGGCGGATGTTGCATGACTAAAAAAAGAACTGATACTGGGTCGTTCCATAATTGTTTATTTTTCTTATTATTTTTTGGTTATCGATTTTAATACTAGATTTACAGAGATTTCTTATCAGATTTGTATTGCTGATTAAATTACTAAATAAGTAAACGGGGCGCAGCACAATATTCCTCATAAAATATTACACATAGTTTCCATGGAAAACATTTTTGGGATAAACATTTAATACTGCTTACACTTAGAAGCCTCAAGTGGTAGTGTTTCAAAATTGATCGCTTTTATCTTGCATCGTTGACACGTCTTTTACCACAATTAAACAAATTTGTCTTAGAGATAGACAATCAAGAAAAATTGACGCTTTTTATTATAATACACAAGGTTGTATTCACCGCGAAGACGCGAATGGACCAATCTACAGAGAACGTATTGTATAAATTTAATTAACTCTTTAGTAATGCTGGGTTGGTGTAAATAGTTCTCCGACCCCGCGGAGAGATTTAGACGTGATTCGCACCGGTACGCACGGTACTAATTAAAACCCCGCAACTTTGGCGAATTTCCGGACGAAAATTTAAAAACTAAATTAGTATCGAACGAAAGTGTCGGTTCGCTGGCAGGGATAACCCGCGAAATTTATGCTCGCTGGCGGGGAAAAAAGTGGCACGGCGAGCGTTTGTTCCGTTCGAAATTAACGATGGCGTAAAAAATTCATCGAACAGTGGGAAAATTCATTGCCCGCGGCTAGAGGAAATATAAAACGAGCCTCGGATTTGATCTACATTTCAGCTAGTTCCGTACAATAGATATGTTCTACGCCTAGATGAGAGGTCTCGAACTTCTCTCCCTTCCGCGTTGTCCGTTCCGTTAAGTACACACTAAATTTGATCCTCTTGACTAATGCCATTTCAAAGCTTCCCGATTACGCTTTCCTTTGAAATTAACACTTTTATGTTCCCAATAGAAGAATGTAGAGTGTCCTGCAACAGCCAGTTTCAATGTTGCAGGTATTATAGCAAAATGACAGTGTCTATCATCTTCGAAAATCACAAACATCAACGCTTCGACGGTCTCCTTCGTTGCGTTCTACACGTAGACCGAAAGTTTCCCAAAATCGGTTCACCCACTCGTACCAGGGGAACCACAGCGTGAATATTAACGTTTTACTACCGCTAATTTCGTGCCTGGTGTCTCCTTATCGGCAAAAGACTTCGAAATCGATCGCGTGACTAATTAGACGCACGAGGGATGGCTTTGAATTTGAAGAGCAGCGGCCAAGGTCCATGATTGGGACTCAAATATTTTGATAAAACTCCTGCACTAATAAAGCCACCGTATTTAGTACACTATGAGTTACAAATGATGTAATCTAGGATTTTTTTTTAATAAGGATGAGGAAATGTAAAAAGGCCAGAATTAAATGAAATAAAAGAACAAAGAAAGGTTTTAAAACAATGCTCTTCGATTGACACTTTCAGTTCGACTGCCATATCTTCGAAGTCAACAATCCATTTCTTGATGTCTAAGCCATCATGTCCCGTAAATGGCGTTATGGTTTCTTCGACGTCCTTTATTGTAAAACGTGTTTTGTCTGGTCGTCATGATGAACTCTTCTATTTCTGGTCGTCATGATGAACTTTTCTATTTCTGGTCCGTGTATTTTTTACAAGTCGCTTTGTTACTTCTTCAGCTTCGTCATCAGAATCTTCTGTAGTATCTGTTTCTTTATTTACATCCCCCCATCCTCATTAAAGAAAAAAATCCTACAGCAATACATAATTTTAAGGTCAGTTCATCGCTAATTCTCTTCGAATAACGAATAGAATCTGATTCGCATACCTCTCGTTCGAATAATTACCATGAAAATAAAGTTTTCCTAACTTTGTCGCGTAATTAGGCGCGCCAGGCGTCACTTGGAAATTTAAAGGGCCACCGAGCGGTTTCGAGAGCATGGCCAATCGATCCACGCGTGTGCGTGCGCGCGCGCGCGCGTGTTCCGTGGGGTCAGAAGCATGGAGATGTGCTGTTTGGCCGGGGTTACCGGTTTCCCAGAGCTGCTAATCATCGAGTTACGCGATATCTGCACGCGGGGCACCCGTGGAGCCAGCACGGGACGCACGTAAGCGGCTGCGACGCGTTGGTATCGACCAGGAAGCCTCGTGCAACGCGGCTGCCGCTACCGGCAGTGTCCCTTACCGAGAATATTACGCTTGTCACCCCCTTGACTGAACTTCTACGTGCGCAGCTAGCGCGCACCCCCGCTTAAACCGTATTCAAGCGTTTCCCTTTCACGGTGTAACCCAACCTCTTCGGTTCGCTACATTCTTGCTCACCCTTTCCACGAGTCATTAACCACGCGTTAAATTGCACGGCGATGCTGCTCAAGACCCTCCTCCCACCCCATTCCTCCCGAGGAGTGGACTACTCGACGTCTTTCAAATATTTTTCGGCAACGTAGGAGCTGGTGGGCCAACCACGGTCGATAATACGTGCACACGATTTGCGTATCGACGTGTTAGCACAGCGTTTCACGGATATTTACGGGGGTAAATACGCCGTCTAAAATAATTGAGGGTGACTTCGTTCCTTTGTGAGTTTCCAGGCTTGAATATCCATCGTGTTTTTTAATTATATTCCGGAGGCTTTGTTCGAAACTCTGGTCGATTTTCTCGGATCGTTGAAGACGAAGTAAAAATATCGCGAGGCAGCCGCCTAAGCACCTTTCGAGGCTGAAAACGTTGGAATATTAAGCGGAATGCATCGTGGCCGTACACATACAGCACTTCTTCTTCTATTATTATGATTCACACTGTGCACGATCGCCGTGTTAAATGGCCACACTCGTGAACCCTTACAGCGGTCAATTAGTCGTCGTGCATTAACCGGCTCACGTTGTCCGGGACTTTCGAGCGGAAGGTAATTAAGCTGATTACTGGGAGGAATCTTTCGCGTACATGTTGTCGGTCCCTGCGTTCCATCATACCACTCGCGCTTCCTGTACGCTAACCCCAAACGAGCGCAATATTTCTGCGGCTCGAAGAAGCTCTTGACTGAATCGCTTGGAGAATCGATCATAGAGACACTTAATCGTTGGATTTATTTCATTTTCAAGAAGTAATTGCGAAAATTCTAGATTGGAAATTATAGGAGTGAGATTGCTTTAAAACGAGTTAACGATATAGTATTTTGTGGATATTTAGGAGTAACCAATTTCCTTTATATTGCGGAGCCCTAAACATTATAACTGAAGAATTGAAAAGTTAAATATAAGAAAATAATTTTCATTTTCCTTCATTCGTCACTTTAACATTTTCCTTTTGTGGTTCACAGAAGAAAGTTCAAAAATATTTGCTGATCGTTGATTATACGCATATGTCTCCTCCAAAGAATTTGATAAAATTTCCATTCAAAATACTTTAATATCAGGACTGCCAATTTGCATAGCAATTCGTCGGGTTTCTCAAGTTTTTCCTATTGTTTTGCACCGCGTACACGTCCGCGCGATAATTAGCTACTTAAAACACCATCGCTCGTCGAGCGTGCATTTCTCGCGCACTGGTGGCGCCCGCGTGCGCTCGATGAATCGCATTCTTGCCGACACGTAAATGCATAATGCGTTTCCCTCTCTCTTCCCTCGGCGTTTCCACTTTGGCGCGATGCGCAGATGCGGGGTGAAATTAAAATTACGTATCGCTCTTCCAACTCGGCGTTTCGCGCCAACGTTTGCGGTCCATGACTCGGAGAGCTATACAGGGTGTTCCCTTTCGCGCGAGCATGAGGGGCTAATCGTTAGTTACGCGCGGTAGATTCTGGGAATACAATGAATTCCGGAATGTGTACGTAAATAAAAGATACAAAGAGGAAATTGTAACAAGGGAAAACTTTAATTTAAAAGAGGAGGTTTTACTATGATAGACGACAAAATTATTTAATAGTTAATATTTGCCAAGATTTCAAGGTGGTTGGAGATTTTTAATAATTCAGCAAAATTGAAATTGGCTGTCTCGCACGCCTTCTTCCTTGTATCGAGATGATGGCGTCGTGATTAGCGCGAGACCGGCCCTCGCGATTACATTAACCTGGAGGGGTTAGGGTACATAAGCCATCTCGGAGTATAAATTTATCAGCGTCCCGGTGATTTCCCCGACGTATTCAAGAGGTTATATCGGGAACGTCGATGCGTCCGCCTGCTGGTTCGCGCCGCTTAGGCGAGTGTTTCGCAGCCAGTTCGTGGAATCGACCAGGCGATCCGAACGTTCGAGTGCTGCAGAAAACGAAGGGAAAGTAGTCGAGAGAGAAAAAGGGAGCTGTTATGCGTTGGGTGTGGAACAACGAAGGAAAGGGAAAAGTACAAAAGGGAGACTAAAACAGGAGCTACCTTCGTGAATACTCTAGAAGGGAAAACACACGGTTGGCGAAGAGGTTCGAGAAGGATAGGAAGCCTAAGTTAGGACAGAAAGGAACAGACTGTAAGCGCGGGTCGCGTGTGGCCTTCGAATTCTTCGCAGAACTTTCCTCGCAACCCTCTTCGTCCTATTCGACTCTGTCACCGTCACAATCACGTGACCACACCCTCGCGTGTGCCGGAAAACAACCCTCCGCATTTCACCTTTTAACGTCCGACTCAGACGTGTCTGCGATCACTGTATTTAGTCGGATTTTTCACTCTTTATGGGAACTGTATGGTAATGCGGTTATTTTTTTCGTGGAAGGATGCAGGATAGAGGGTGAGGAAGCTAAATTGCACTTAAATTTGATCGAGTGGACGTCTGTTATGAAATAAACCATAGATATATACATACATGTATCCAAGTTACATCTAGAAGGGTGATTACGTATTCATGAATTCAAATCTGAAATGTACAATTGGAGATCGATATGCTTCTTCAATTATTAGGTCTACCGAAAAGTTCTGTCCGTTCCGGTTACAACAAGTTTTTAACAAGTATGCGAATATTCATGAAAAACGATATACAAATTGCAATTATGCTGACAAGATGTCATAAATAATGATACAAATTATATTATTCAATAAAATTTATTCAAAAGTATGAGAAATTTATTATTTTGTGTTATTTTAAAAACAGACAGAACTTTCCGGTAGATTTAATATACAATATGAACTTAGGAGAAGATATTGATTTAATAGTGCCTGTTGACTGCTGTCTCTTGGTTTGATACTGTTGATATTTAAGCTCATTATGCATGCTTCTAGAATGTATTTGATATGCATTTTCTTGTATATTTAACAATCAATAAACAGTTAGTCCTCGAATTATTTTAGTAAAGTCAGCAGTGGTCATAGATTTTCTTATTATACGTATATACAAAGCAAAGGTCAAGTCGATGAAAATCGAGAGTAATCGAACCTGGGTGAATTTATTTTCTTGTTCACCTTTCGAGAACCTCAAGCGGTTAAATACCGTTTTAGTTTGTAAACCTCGAATAAAGTGGTAGTCTTTTGGACGTGAATTCGATCAGTTAGCAGTCGATCCGATCCGGCTTATCGAGTGGCTCCGTTAGGAGAAAGGCTATCGTGTCGGACAATAGCTACGGCTGTACTACTGAAAAGCGGCTGTTCTCGTGTCGGACTACTCCACTGCAGCGGTTCGTTCTTTGGCTTGTCTCGAAGAACGATTTAAAGATCGAAGGACGGAAACGAAGGTCAGGGAAAGGAGTAAAGGCGAGATTTTTCTATCCCGACAGCAAGATTTCATTCTCTGGGATTGAGAAATCAGGGTTCAACCGCTGGGATAACTTGAATTGATCTGTAGGGCAACGTACAACTTAAAATAGGACTGAGACCATTTCATCATCGGGGAATAGGGTAATTTCTGAAAGAAAAAATGAAAAATTATATCATAGATTGTTACTCGATTATTATACAGTGTTTTCGAGTCATCTTTAATATAATCATTTGAATTATATCCAGAAATGACCAGCGTCAGAGGTCAAAGCGAGGTTCATAATTTGATTCGTGGGAGGATATCCCAGTGTTCCCATAATAAGAGAAGGCTGGCTCGTAGAGTACCGAATAAGAGAGCCAAAGAAAGTTGGTCGCTCCAACCGTTGTGCTCTCATTAGCGTAACACTGTGATTCTCTTTTTGCATATGTTATGATCAGAGCTTCTTCCATGCCAGAAAATAAATTCCATAATTTGGAGAATCACAATATTATATAACATATATTACATAATATATTATTACTTAATACTGTTTTGATCATTTGTATCGTTGTCTTCCAAATCAAGCCTTAAATAATACCAAAATTGGAATAATGATTTCATATTTTATGAGACACTTATTAACGATGAATTGATAGTTCGATCGGTTAGGTTTCCAACATAGGAAAATTTCTGCCAATATAGTGAGGGTATGTCAGAGGGAAACGCGCGGGAATCGTGATATTTGAACATCCAGAGGAGATGCACTCGTGAAATTATTTATGCTGAGCCTCGAGCGCTCGAGATGCACTTGTAAGCGCTGTAAGCACAATGTGGATGACCGGTTAGGTGCGAGACATAACGATTCCATGGCTCTCCGACGAGCCACAGCTCACCCCGATCGCGTTCTTCCGTCCAGCTTCTTTTTTCCCTTGTTTTATTCCCGCCATTATTCCGGGGAACACGTTGCACGCCCGCCTCTGAACCCTAACTAGTTCCCTCGATAGAGCTGCGTCCACGTTTCCTACAAACACTTTTGTAGTCAGAGTGTGCAACCAATGACACCACAGTGAATAATAAAACACAGAATTAACGTTGGAAACTCGAGGAGCGAGGAAAAATATTTTATCTTTCCAATATTTTGGACGCTTTAGTCGACCTCATTTGCGATTATAATGTATAAATGTAGCTGGCTTCGAAATGAAAGGTTTCGTAAAGTCTTACAACACTTTAATTTCATGAAAACTTTATCGTCAGAAATGTTGAAATATAACGGCGCAGATTGTCGTTTAATAAATGAAATAGAATAAAGTATCTGACTTCGAGAGCTTCGAAAATGGAACAATTAATTACCAAATAGAATTATTTTCTTTTCGTGACTCTGTGTGCGAAATAGATAGGAACAAATAGAAACGAAAACCCATTAAAGTATTGGTAATTTCATAATAATGAGTATCATCGTCTCTTGCAATTTGAAATAATCATTTTATTCTGTCCTTTAATATCAGTGCCACGCGAATGTTTCCTCCAAAGCAGGAAATATACAAAGCATAATAAGGGAGATGCATTAACATGGCCATGTTTTAAATTTATTTTATTATCGCACACACAAAAGAAAAATTTGCTCCCTCTTCTATACAATTTTGGATTATTATTTCACATCCGCCCTTTGTTTTCAGAGAAATGCGAGTGGCAATGCTGTAATTCTATTAAATAATCCAATCATTCGTTAAAATTTTGATGTACTCGTAACCTGATATTTCGGAACTTCTGAAATACTTTTCAAACAGGCAAGACTGCTAAGATTCTTCAGAGCTTCCACGATATTGAAAAGTTACAGAAATTTTATCGGGAACTTTCCATGCTTAAATAAAACTTCAAGCAATTCGAATCTTCGTATTCACGAATGTTTCGAAAATGTTCAAATTATGTTTGAAACCCCATGATATTACGATAAATAGACTGTCCAATTATGAATGCATTTCTTTTGAAGCCAGACACATGCTTTCGTGTCCACAGAGGCTCAAACAGGAGTAATCGTTTCGCGCAATCGGGGCTGCGAAAATTCAAGATCCCTCCAAACGAACCCAGCAAGCTCTGCTCGAGAATCGGAAAATCTTTCGTGAAAAGTTAATGATGCGTTGTTCATATTTGTACAGTTAAAAGAGCGGTGGAAACGGGAAGCGCATTAGGAACGACTGCTGGAGAGTTCATCTTGCGGAGTCCAGTCGTGGAGCTTCCACGGTTGCGCAAAGTATCAGGGATTCTCTCGGCGGTCGTCTACTCGTTTCTTCCTCCCGTCTGGCTGCGTTGCTCGCTGCAGAGAGTGGGATTACACAGAGTAGCACGAAGCACGCCATTGTTCTACGGTGTTAACTTTTCGACCGGATTATTCCACTGCGAGCGCAATGTTCCTAGTTTCCTGTCCGTTACGCGGCGGCCATTTCTGGACCCACCTTCGGGGACAGGAGTACCGATGCTGTCCTTCTGGAGATTAACCGTGCACCATTTTTCTCGATGCGTTGTTAGAAAGTTTACAGATATACAGTCAGTCCCATAAATATTCGTACTCTCTGTGTTTATTGAAGGAATTTGACTAAATTAAATGATAGGTTTGATGTTCTCAAATAAATTTTTCATTATATATATATATTTTTTTTTAATGTACAAGTGTAAAGTTTATCCGTGTACATATCTATAATGAAACATTTATTTAAAAACATCGAACATATTATTTAATTTAAACAAACTTCTTTAATAGACATAGAATATTTATGAGACTGACTGTACAAGAGACGGTTGATTTAGTTTACTATTGAATGTTCAAGTAATAGCATTCTACGAGTGTTATTTGTCTATTTTTGAAGAAGTCGGTCCAAGCTCTATAATTCCTTCAAGTATTGTTCTTCTTGTGGATGAACCCACCTTGGATCATGTAGACTTAGGTCACCGTTCCTGCACTACTATGCCATTTTTCCACGTACCTGACCGCCATGTTACGGGTCAACTTAATCTTGTCTAACGATGAGCAAATGGATGTACTCGTTGATGCTTCATCCGGCGACGTTAAGATGTTTGCATAGAGCGATGAGCCTAGTTGGCTCGTTGTGGAAGTCATTTTAAGTACGATTGGCAAGGCAAAATTACTTTAAATTTTGCAAGTTTAATACATTAATTTTCCAGAAGCAATAACGCCGCCACTGACTATCAGCGTTTTTAATTTGATTTTTCCATTCAGGAGCGTCTATTAAAATTTCATATGGCATTAACCGCAAGATTTTTTACGAGCGCGCGAGTCGAGGCTGAAATTGTAAACGCACGCGCATTTCCCCCGTTTCAATTTATCCCGTGTATTCAGTTCCACCTTAATCCGCTGGATCAATTATTCCACCTGCGATCACGAGATGTCCCGAGGCGATAAAAAGCGGTACCGTGAAGCCACTGCTCGATTCTCATTAATTTCAAACAGCCTTGTATATTGATCTGCACGCGATGTGATTCGCAAATGTATCCTGTACTAGTGATTGATTAAAAAAAAAAAGGAACGAGATTTTCCCCTATCCGACGCAACACGTAAGTTAGGATGATACATCGACGCGCAGAGGAGTGAAAGAGAAACCGACCAGTTGATAGATCAGTGGCGTTGAGAATGATCTGATCAAGTCGGAAAAGAGATGTTATTCTTTATAGAGTGGCTGATCACGATGAGATCACGTGGATCAGATGCTGTAAAGCTAGTACTAGCATTATGTTGATGTAGATCCTGAAGATAGAATCATGATATTGGACTCGTCATCTTTGCTAGCTGGCTCTTGTAGTATTTCTGAATGAAATTGATATCCATTCAGTTGACTCTCCAGAATATCCAAAACCTCTAATATGGCCACTACTATACCTAGGGTGCAGTAGCGATACACTAGTGGTCATCTTTGTTAACTAGTGCATTCTTCTTGTAGTATTTCTGAATGAAATTGATATCCATTCAGTTGAACTTCCAGTATATCCAAAACCTCAAATATGCCCACTACTATACCTAGGCTGCAGTAGTGATACACTAGCGGTCATCTTTGCTAGCTGGTGCATTCTTCTTCCAGTATTGCGAATTAAATTGATATATCCATTCAATTAACTCTCCAGGACATTCAAAACCTCTACTATGACCACTATCGCATCTAGGCTATCCAGTTTCATATCTAGAGGTCACATTTACTCACATCTTCAGCAGTCCTAGAGTCACTTGCACCAGCTCTAGTGCATCCATAGTACCCAGTATCGCATTTAATAGTCAGGTTTTGATTTCCAAGCGCAGTGCAAGGTTTGTAGACGCTGGGAGATCCTTGATCCCATCCCTAGTCATTCGTCACCGACGGCTACCGCTGGTTGTGGCGTCGCGGCATCGGTAGTAGCATCGCCACACTGGATGTGTACAGAGTGGCACGCCTGGTGGGGGTGGGGGCGGAGGTCACCGTCCGCGGAGACTCGTGCGACTCGCAGAGTCCTCCTCCTCTGTCGTTCAGCGTCGTTCCCTCTTCTTTCCACCTACGCCTCCATCCTTCTCGCGCTCGTCCTCTTTCTGTCTCGCTCTCCTTGGTCTTGGACGGTTCTCCAGCTCTTCCTGCCACGCAATTGCGCGCGGAGGATTGCCTCTCCCCCGTAACCATACGCACGCGATGCACTCCGGATTTCTCTTCGCGGCGAGGTGGGATTCTCCGTCACGAGGTGTCCATCTCAAGGTCACTCGACTCCTGGATGCATGCCATTCCTCTCTCTGTTCCGCGGAATATTCCCTAACCCGACGCGCATCCAGCAAAATGTTCACAGTGGTTCTCCAATATATTTTGATGTTATCGTAGAGGAACTAGGTTGCAGTGTAATGTGGCTAGCAATCAGGAAATTTGTTGAAATGACGTCTGATCAAAGGTGGAATGATCTTTTTGTCCATTCATTTTGCTTGGACCTGGAAAGTGCCTACTTTGGCTGAGTAGGCTACCACTGTGTTTAGTTGCACATCTATTAGTCAGTGTATTTAGTTATACCTGTACTGTGTCTAGAGTTACTTGTAGTGTTCCTCCCTTTAACCAGTATTAGATAACACCTGAGCTGTAGATCTAACCCATAGTAAACACGTTGTTGCATTTCATCTTCCAAAAACATAAAAGAACATTCGCGTCACTGATCGAATGACCCAATACGTCTTTGTTCCTTCCCGTTCTCATATTCTAGCATTTGTCGTTCTATAGCGCAGCGTTGAATTTCCTCTGCCAGAGAGTCTTATTACAGGTTTGCTGATCATTAGACAACGTTGCCCGTCTCGTCTTGCCACGAACAAGGTTTTGCACACTGGCGAGCATGTTTTCCCCGTGGCGGGAAGTTTGGTTTCCCGTTGACACTCGAGCGTGACGCGCTTCCGCGACACTGGTCTCGAAATTCATTCATCGAGAACGTCGTTAAGTAACAGCGTTGGTCAATGTCGCATAACTTCCGCGCAGGCTGCACTATTTTTAACGTCTGGGTGATTCATCCGAACAAACGTAGGCTTTTGTGGTTCCGACGATCTTGGTGAACACGGTGACGTCTATTAGATATTTCGTGTCGACGGAATATATTCTCAAGGTTATAAACACTGTATCAGTTGAGTCATGAGAGCTATTTCTCGCTAAGAGTATTGTCATGCTTTGGAAGAATACGTCAATTGTGAGTTATAATGCGAAGCACTTTTCCTGGAATGGGATTTCAAATGACGTATGTCGCGGTGTTATGATTTCATCTTTCTTTTTCGTTAGAATCCATTGTTAGAGAACCAAACTGTAACCAAAGATTAACCTGATTTTGTGGTACAGAGCGCCTTTCTGCTGCGGTTTATCTGGCAATACTCTATATCCCGAGGTCAGCAAAAATCTCACAGCAAGAATCTCCACCATTTGCTCCCTAAGCCATTCCATCGTTCTAACTTGGTAACGATCGAAGACCAGAAGACCAGAGCGTTGGCTTTCTAAATTCTCCCCATCCTCTGTATATCTTTCGGTGAGCATGTTCGCAAGACTGCTTTCGCTGATGGAACGCACGGGCAACGACGCGAGCGCTATGATTAGCGATTACAGCATTGCGATATTAGCCACAACGCGATTCCTCGCGGACGCGTGACTCACCGTCTCGTCGTCAGCATCGCGCTTCTGTGCAACGCGCTAATGACGATGGATTTATCTCTACGTTGGCCGCGCTGCCATCCGTTCCTTATTGCAACCCATAGCCAGCATCTCGGGACTATAGAGATGGCATCCAATGCTGCTTTGATTTGGAAAATTGTGTTCAGATTAATTCAAACCATTGTTTCAATGATTGTATGTAGTCTAGATTAATCCTTTATTACCAAAGATGACTTTGTGGAAATTTGACTGGCAAGTCCTTTAACTAGCAAAGAAAGATTACAAAAATGTAAGGATCACTTTCGCTGCAGCCTAGATTTAAAATGTAAGGGCATAAGAAGACTCGCACTCGGAGAATTAGTTCATCGTCAACATGTCTCGAACTGTGACCAAGAGGTATCCACTTTCTAGATGCAAAGTACAGCAAGTAGCGCGCAGATGTTAACTTTGATGTCAAAGTCATACTCCGCAAGCAAAACAGAGCTGATATTCGAACGGAGACATCCAGGCATGCATCAAGACGCTAAACAAACACGTTCAGGGTAGACGGACACTCCGCATCGGATCAGTTGACCATCCAGCGACCCAAATAGAAGTTACCTGCAGAGAAGGAAACTTTCCAACCGATTCCCTGTGTAAGATTTCAATACTGCAATCAGGAAAATTTTTATTTGCCTCGATGGGGTCGATGGGATTCTTATTGCTTCAACGAAACTCAGCGAGAGAAGTTGAAGACCTAGTAGCGAGACCAGCTGGTCATCCAGCGACCTAAATAGAAGTTAATCATGCAGGAGGAAACTTCTCGACCAATTCTCAATGCGAAACGTTCCATGTTAAAATATTACGAAGGCACAACTTCCAAAGACGAATCGAGTCAACCTCGTTTGCATCCTGTCAGGATTCTGAGGCCACGCGTACGCGTTCTCCAGATCGATACAGCGTCGTGTTCGCAATCGCAGACACGAATGGATATTATTAATCACACGAGACGGCACTAACAGCTTGGGTAATTCATAATTAATACCTGACGCGACCTCTAATTTCAGATACTTGGCACACCTACCGCAACTGTCAGTGTAACAGGTTCGGTGACCCGTTTCGCGCAGCTAGCCTGGCGCACAGGTACATAATAACAGAAGACGGCGATTATGCGAAACACACGCGTCTGCCCCCCGCGAATGCGATGCGTGCACCAGCGATACGCGTTTATGGCAACTGGCGGCAAACGATCGATAAGTTCGCTTGCAGAGACACACTGAAAATCGTTCCGGGAACCGACGCCGATCGCTAATGGCGGCGTCGTCATTAACGACGCTTGATTGCGCTGTATCGTGATTGGAAATCCCTCGAATACTCGATTCATGAAAACTGCTCCTACGTTACGCCTCGAGAAATATCGTTTCTTTTGTTCTGCGTTCCTCGACGCGTGAATATTATCGCTTCCGCGTAACGTCCGCCATTCTGCGGAAAAATGGAAAACAATGGATGATGTTTGACCGTACGATGTACCGTATTCGCGCAATAGGCTACTAGAGCCCACCAAGTCGTCCTCTCGAGCAATCTACTTGGCAAGCTCCACGACATTCAACGTTTAACCCTGTCTAACACCACCTCCCATCGGATCCCATGGCGAAGCCGTGCACGGGGTCGCGAATGAGTGCATCGAACGCTGCGAATGCATTTACCCATCGCTATCTTCCCACGCCAACAATGAGAGGAACACGAAGACCACGTGGAAAGGAATAAAATTAACGTCAACGAGCAGTGTCTCAGGTAGCTCGAGCGCGTTAAAGTGTCCAGCGTTCCTTAGAAGGCCGCTGACCAGCGTTCCTCTCTCCATATTAGTATTCCCATCCGAATAGCCTCGTTCGGAGCATCTTGGTCCGTGGAAGATCCATGGATCTATGGTTGGTTCGTCCAGAGCTCTAGACTAACACCTGGTGCTGCATTCGACTCCAGCAGTAAGAACTAACTCAAGAGAAAATTTTCTCAACACAGGAAACCAGAGTCAAGCTCAGTGAAGACTATTGTTTCTGTAATGTACTATTCTGTAAAGTTTCTAAATCAATATTATCTGTATATTAAACAAACTTTCGAGTCAAGAACATGCTAATCCACACGTAGATCAGAGTTAATATGTGAACCCAAGTCGCTGATAAGTCGTTTTCTCTTACCTTCGAGGCTTCGAAACTCTTGAACGCTGACTACACTCATCGTTTTATCCAAAAGTCATCCCTTCCCAGCAGAAGATAATAAGACACGCGTTATGCAGATGCCGCGGCTAGGAGCTCCCAGCGGAACGCCCGTGATTTAGGCTAATTATGCACGACCAGGGCCAGACTAGGATTCTCCTTCTAGGCGTCATAACTAAAAGCCCCTGATGTCGCGCCACCCCAGCCATTCTCTGGCGAACACGTAACTCGCCCGCTCGTTTTCCGCGAGGACACTCTATGCGCGTTACGTGCACGGTTTTGGGTAGCCTCGACTGCTGGCTGGAACGATCTCCGTGGCCAGACCTGTCTCGTACCTTATCCTTTATTCGTTCTCGTACTTTCCAACGGGAACGAGCAACTTAAATGTTTAGGGCGATTCAACTGCTGTTGTAATTAAGTTGAATTGTTTAAAGAAGAGAGTTTCAGTTCTGGAAAGTATTACTTGTGTGTTTATATTCTATAATGTGTTTGGTTAGACTTTGATATCTATAGAAAACGATCGAGGTTTGGCTCGATTATGCACAGCTTGCACACAAGACCTTGTGACACTTAGGTGGCCACATCGGTCATAAGTTGTTCGCTATAATGCGGTGCCGACGAGGTACCAGATCGGCAATCTCCATACGGTGCGTACGAACAAAGGACTGGCGGAGACGACCAATAAGTGGTCCGAGGCCAACGAGGAACGTCGTAAGCCCTCATTATTCGACGCTTCGCTATAGAAATTCACTCGCAGGCTGGGGAATTCATCGTTCCTTGATTCGATGGTGATGAGTCGTTCTAAGTTAATTTGCAATCCAGCGATTGTACGAAATAGTATGAATTATCATGAGATGGAAAACATGATAAACCTAGTACTGCGTAATATTCTAGACAACAAATATTTTCTAAAATTGGGAGATATACGAAAGAGTGGATCTGTTTGCTTTTCGTAAAGGTCAATTATCGCAGGTGTGTTCATTGCGTTAGAGTGGATCGGAGTTCGAGGCGTACGTTAGCGATGTAACAAGGATAAGGACTTCGTTACAAGGAGCCATTAAGGGATTGTGGCATTCATTCGGGCGTACAAAACAGGCGAGGGGATGCAGACACTCGGACTAGATTACCGCGACTCGATTGTTGGAGGTCAAGAGTCATCGAAGCCGTAGAGGTCCCCTGGTCGTGTCTTGGTCTCCTCCTTCCCCACACGGTGCAGTCCTTTTTCCCTTGGCTGCTGGATGAAATATTGAAGAACGGTAGCCATTTTGTATCATTGCCTACGATACGAGCGATGACAGGACAATAGTCGCCACTTGTCCGCTGCTTTTTTGCCAGAAACCGAATTCCAGGCCGCCTGCGGCGAGCCGTTGTTCGGCTTCGTGGCCTTCATGAAAAGCACCGCTCGATCCGATCTACCATCGACCGTGGATCATACGTAACAGAGCGATTCGTATTGCGCTTACAACCCAAGGGGGATGCTGAACAATTGGAACAGCCAATAAAACTCGCTGTCACCGGCGTCGGACATGCGCGTCTTTCTTGTGGCGAAAGGGTTAAGGAGATGTTAATACCAGGGCTCGTCAATGGGTTACACGGTGCACGGAATGCATGATCTGTTCAATTGTTCAACCTGTATTTAATACTAGCTTTGCGGTCATTTTGACCCATCCCTAATTTTACCAGATCTTACAGAAACCGTTTCTAGTTTTTGCCAAACGCTCATGCTGATTTTTGTCTATATACAAAAAGGCAAGCATGCATACAAATTCATTTTTGTCTAAACCTCCTAATTAATTTTGGTAAATCGACCTTACTTATTAAAACATTACTTCAGTATGTATTTATTTAATATTCCCCTAAGGGTTATAGAGCCTCCACTTCCACTTACAGTCTCAGTACAAAATATGCTTAATCTATTCTTAACATACAAGCAAAACATACATAAACAGAGAACCCACTCATTACCCCTCATTACCTCACCAATGGAAATGTTATAAGAAATC
Organism: Hylaeus volcanicus; assembly: GCF_026283585.1. Taxonomy (NCBI): domain Eukaryota; kingdom Metazoa; phylum Arthropoda; class Insecta; order Hymenoptera; family Colletidae; genus Hylaeus; species Hylaeus volcanicus. The sequence continues at coordinate 15,853,310 of NC_071979.1, read as the reverse complement.
TCTGTAATCCTAGTGTTACTATTACATCATTCAAACTCTAATTCAAACGTTCTTTTCTCTGTCACAGGTGTCCGCGGGTCAGCACATGCAGCTCACCGGTGACCTGAAGCCTGGCGTGACCGTGGCCGCTCAACAGGGCATGTACTTCAACCAGCAGCAGAGCCAGAATCAGCCAGGACCTGGTGGCCAGACAGACACGTATTGTTCTGTCTCGCAGTCCCAGACCATCAACTTCACCCAGCAGAGCCTGAGGCAGCGAGCAGCAGCCGCTGCTGCTGGTGGTGTTCCCCAGCCCGCTGGTGGACCAGGTGCTCGCAGTCATCCTCAGCAAGTGCCGCCTAATCAAGTGGATCAACATCAGCACGCCAAGCTTCTGCAGCAGCAACAGCAACTGATGCGCGCCCAGGTACGCGTTTACCCTGTTTGCGTTTCGTGATCGATAGCGACGAATGTTTTGCGCGTTTATTGCGTATGAGGGCGTGAACGTGGTGGTTTATGGTTTAATTACCTAATGGCAGTGAGCGATGGTTATCTATGGTAATAGCGACGGTAGGAACGCCGCTGTTGGGTAGAGAGCTAGACTCTATGCAGTGCTAATGTTATCCTATGTTTGTCGATGAAATTTCTGCTATGCAACATAAAAGTAGTGTGTTAGATTACCGAAAGAAATTAACTGACAACACTGTTTTTTAGAGAAACTCTCAAAGCTGTTTATTTGTACAACTAAGTCGCAACTGTGTCGGTGCATATTGAATGCTGACTGGTTCTTAGATTTTTCCGGGCTTTTCTATCGTTTGGAGGATGAGTCATGTTAAGGACAGCGGTCAAAGGAGAGTATGATTAAGGAAGGGTACAAAGTATAGGATGAGTGAGGAACTCGGAACCAAGATTAAGATGTTTGGTTGAGGATGAGTCTATGGTCTTTGTTATGTTTGTGACAACAACGGTTTATCTTTCATAATTGGTTCCTTAAAAGACATCATCGAGTATAGAAATCTGATTAGCCTCAAGTCACTGCTAGAAGTTCCAAATTAAACCCAGCTACCCACTGAAGCAAAATTATTCAACACATTCAGATATAAGAGAAGTAGCGAGTCCATTGTTTGGACTTTCCAAACGCTAGTCGCAACAAAGGACGCAGAGGAAACGCAACCTTTCGAAAGCATCTCCGAGAAGTATTTTAACCGATACTCGTCAGAATGGCATAACGGAATAAGGCTGTAAAAGTTTCTTCCATTGTTAGAAAAGTTTCCGGTCCTGTCGAAGACGTGCTGTTTACGTTAAGAAACACATGACTGGGTTTACGCTGCGTTCGAGGGGAACAATGCCATTTTTGAGATCGTCACCAGCAGGTTTCCGGTTTGTTATGTTTCATAAAGACTTGGGCACGGCTGGTAAATACCAGGCAACTTTCTCCGAGGAAACAATCCAGCCGTATCATTCAATGGCGATCGACGCATCGCGAGCCCACACGCAGCGACAAAGAGTACTATAATTTATGGGTCGGTTCCTTCGAAAATTGAGAGCTTCGCGTAAAATATAGTAACGACAGAGTCAAACTAAACACCACGGTGGACTTGTGCATCCGTAGTGTTCGCGCAAGGGTTCTCTCAGGCTTCAGTGCTATCGATTATACGATTCGTTTCGTCCCACGACGCAACTTGGGCGGCGCCGAGACGCTGGTAAAACTAATCCGAGCACATGTATTTCTCAAGTTGGTTTTCAGTATAAAACCTATAACGATTCAGGTTAGATGATACTGAACCTCTTTGCATTATTTGCCACCAAAGATTTCATTGACACTAAAGAAAATATAATTTATTACACAAAAGCCCTGTATTATAACCAACACATTTGTTTGACAATGTCATGATTCAGGTTAGATGATACTGGACCTGTTTGCATTATTTGCCACCAAAGATTTCATTGACACTAAAGAAAATATAATTCATTATACAAAAACCCTATATTATAGTCATCACATTTTCAGTCATACATTCCACACATTCGACAAACCATATTTTTAACGAATAGTACAACGTCTACAATTTTCTACTCACTTTACCTTTGAAATGTACATATATGTCTCCTGATGCAAATGGTGCCCTACTGAGACTCCTTTCCAAAACGGCGCTCGAATGACTATCAAGCAGTGGTAGGAGATCGCGACGCGATATTGTCGACTGGCACATTATCCGAAACATTAAGTTTCGTATCCGGCGGTTGACTCGTTCCCGCGATGCTCGTGTGCAACAGGTATCGCACCTCCTTTGCAACTTCTGTTCCATCGCGTTGAAAGAACCGGCGCAAATAGGAGCGAGCTTCTTCTTCGGGGCCGCCGAACAATGAATGGAAACTTTTTCCGTGATCGGGAAATCAGCGCTCACGTGCACTTCCTGTGTAACAGACAACAAATGATATTGCGTACACGGCTATCGTTGCTTTCGTTTCTTGCGATGTACAGGGTGTGGCGTTTATCTTAACCGACTTATCGCCGGTACCATTTTTCTTTGGAAGCTTTGGACCATTTTTTTCTGGTTTCCTGTTTTCATTTAAACTTAGGTTCGTTCGATGGGCACAATAATTTGGAAAGTATAGATCATTTCAATGTTCATTTGACTCAAAATAATCTCTAAATACATAATCCCGTTATACGATTTTGTACTCGTATATCTTCTAGTATTGTAGGAGCAGAATTTGAAAATGTTGAGGATTTTCCACTATTATTAGACGTTAACCTACCATAAATATTTGAATGTAGATTTTATCCACTGCAACTATATAAAAATAGAATTATTTAAATATTACTAACCAAACACTTCGACACACAGGCACGTTACGAGCCAGCTCGTTTTAGAGTTCTACATTCTACGCGAGTACATTTTTACACGTTCCCGCTGCATTGCACCATAGATACATGAATGTAGATTTTATCCACTGCAACTATATAAAAATAGAATTATTTAAATACCACTAACCAAACACTTCGACACACAGGCACGTTACGAGCCAGCTCGTTTTAGAGTTCTAAATTCTACGCGAGTACATTTTTCCTCGCTCTTGCCTTCATTGCATTACACTGTTTAGGGCTTTCAATTTTTACCGACGCATAAGCTGATTGCCCTTTGTCTCGGCGCGAGAAAAGGGGGGTCGATGTTTTGTTGCCGCGACGTTGTTCTAGATTACTCGAGGTATAATGTAACGCTTGCAACTTTGCAATCAGTCAACATTTGCATGCAGTCATTTACATCTTGTCCAGTACAGTGTTCTTCATCTTTTATGCATTTCCAATTTGCATCCGAAGAAACTGTGTCCGCGAGCCCCAATTACTGTCACTGAATCCCCGTCTTCCACGAATTGTCTCTTCGAACGGCGCTATTCCGTCGTGCTGCCGCGAAAGTGTAGAAAAATTGAATTAACATCGTCTTCGAGCCGTCGAAAATCTGCCTGAACCCTCATCAGAAATCGATACACGAATTTTACGTTTCGAAAGCTTTCGTATGCATACGGACAATATTTAACTCTACGTGCATTACAATGTAGACTGAATAGGTTAATAACGTCGCCGCAGAGTTTCAACGCAGAGCTCCAGCCACAGAGCCACACAGTTAATAGAGTTTGACGAAACAAAACCGTGCAACGAGTTTCTCCCATGGAACTGTCTGCACAAAGAAATCTGCTCGTTTAACGTCACGATGTTATCGTCGATTCGCGGATCGGTAGTCGCCTGCGGTCACGTTGCGCTCGCGGACATGCGACTCGATTTATTAACGAATGAGTCAGTTACAATACAACCATCGCTTTAACGACGTTAAGGTATCGAAGGCAGTTCTGCGATCGTGCTCCAGTTACCAATCGTAGGTTTCACGCAATTGGTTAGTCATCCCTCGTCGGCATCGACCTTCCGTTTCATTCATCGTTTCTCTCTTGATAATACCTCGGTCCTTTCAAACCGAAATTATCTTTTTTCTCGTACTAATGTAATTTAATTTTTAGGATTAACTTGGACTAAAATTTGTATGGAAAAAATAATGTAGAAAATCCTAATAGTGTAGTTTTTGCGGAAAACTGGTTTTTCTTCACGTGCACAAATAAGAACATTCGCCTTAAGGATAATGTCGGTAATTTAAAAATTTTGTTTCTACAATTGTGGACGCCAGGTGTGAAAGGGTTAACTAATGTTTGGGCATTCCTCTTGTGGCATATTCTTGACAGGTTATTTACACATTCTTTGAATGTAATAAAAATAAGAAGTAAATTAAAACATAGTAGATAACGAATTAGATTCTAGTCAAGACCTCTGGTGCACCATTGCCTCTCTTGGATTGGTATTGAATGACGTACGTTGCATCATCGGGCTCAAACGGGTTAAAAAATAAGCGCACGTTCGTTCGAAGAGTCGTGATAACGAAATTGACGCGCTGACCCGATGCATAGTCCCGTATCTATTTTAATCCATTAGGATAGTTAACGTGCTGCACGCTGCCGGATGCTGTGGCCATGTTTGCACGAGTTCGAGGAACTCGGGGATCTAGGAATCCGTGATCGACGTTATTATCCGGCTCTGTCGCGACGTGCAGTCTTAGGAATTCGTGATACGCTTACTGGTGAAAATTGGATACTATTACTCAATTAATATTCATTTACATCACTTCTTGAGCATTTTTAAATCGTTTCGAACAGATAGAAAACGAGGAAAGTATGGATATATAAAGTAACAGAAGTTCCACATGGATACTAAAAATTAGTTCAGCCTCTGATGCTTCTTTTCAACATGATTTATTTAGTCTGTTTCCAAGATGTTACTATTCAATCGTAATTTTTTTTCTATGTATAGTCAGTCTTATAAGTATTCGCACCCCCTATGTCTATTGAAGAGATTTGTCTAAATTAAATGATAAGTTTGATGTTTTCAAATAAATGTTTCATGATAAATGTTTACAAAAACAAACTTTTCACATATATACGTTTATAATGAATATTTATTCGGGATCATCAAACCTATCATTTAATTTAGACAAATGTCTTCAATAGACATAGAGGATACAAATATTTATGGGACTGTTTGTACATACATACTTTTCTCTTTAATTATCATCAATTTCTTTGCATTTCTTTATCTCTGAGATTGGGAACCTTTTAACGAAGCTCGTTCAGACCGCAACGATTTTGAATTATACCTCTTGTTAATCAACCCAACAAGTTAATTTCGCACAAAAATAGAAAACAAATAAATGATTTGAATAAGTGATGCTCCACTAATAGCAGTGGACGTCCCAAACTAAACGAAATCGAGCGCAACGCTGCCAAAGCTATAAAGATTCCTGGATATCGGGCCACTTAAACAATTCACTTGGCTCATGATAAGTTAATCACGAAGATCGGTCGTAATTACCGTGAGAACGACGTTTCCTCTACCGTCGAACGAAACGAGGGGTTCGCGAAACGTGGAAGGATTTGCCGTTCGTCGACCAAATCGGTCGATCTTTCTATAGCTCGAGTGGTTGATCTTGCCAAAAAGGAGCCGAGAATTCGATTACGTTTACGAGAACGCGACTCACGGAAGCGGGTCCCCTTTCTCTCTCTGCGCGAATCAATGGGAAAACGACGCGCGAAATTGCTACGTGCCGATTCCAAGGATGACTTGCTTCCTCCGTTCACCGAGGCCCCACGAGAGCAACAGGGTGGCATTCGCCTAATCCAGTCATTCTTAACCTTCCCAACACCCCAGAAGAGGTATTCTGTCGAAGATGTCTTGCTCTCGTTAAGAATGTAAAATTCGAATCATGATACATTTTATGTTGTGATACATGATTTATATTATGTTATTGCCCATTTTCATTATGTTTTACCTATTATTCATAACAAATACTTCAATTAATATAAATTTATTGTAATCAAATAATTTCATATGGCAGAAATTAGTGCAATGAATTTAAGATTCATAAATAAAATCATTTTTTATTAAAAATGCTACATTGAAACATAAACTCATTTCAAGAGTTCTCTTTTTGCCGTCTGTTTGTGATTCCTCTCCAACTCCTTCTTTGATCGTTCAATCCAGATAAAATTTTTCCGAGTCGATCTTCGTGCTTAAATGGAAAGAATAATAGCTAGTTTCGTTAATCATAAAACTAATAACGAACTACAACATCAAAAATTACCGTTGCAAGATGTTTAATCCCTCAAATCTCGAAACCTTAAGAGCACCCGGTGAATAGCGTGAAGCGGTGAGCGCAGTGAACGAGAACGAGTAGATTCGGCTCGTAAGGCACGGACAATGATAGAAGCGAGTTAGAAAGCCGACCGACAGATTCCGAAGGAATAATTGCAACTCTGAGCTGCGGCATGCATCGATGACTCGTTGCGAGCCGCATTGTCGTCGTGCTGCCGGCGACCACGGAAGTTTCGACCATCGGTGTCGTTGCACAAGTCCCCCCATCGGATTGGATTGCGTTTCCACTTCCTGGTGTTACGCGGATCCAACGAAAGACTGTGAACGCGACGACAACGAAGGCGACGCCGACGGTTGTCGAAAGGCAACCAGAGACGCTTGGTCACCGTTTTCTCAGTCGTTGGTACCGATCAGAGTACACTTACAAAGACGATACTCTTAAATCAAACGAAATACCTCATGTAATCTCTACCGGCTGCATTCAATCTGTTATTTTCTACTTTCTTTATAAAAGAAAGTTATAATCGAGGTCTTAGTTTAACCCTCTATGGGTTCGTGTAACTTTCAGGTTACGTGCTACTAATATCGACAGATTACGAAATAATTTTAGATTTTCCACGAGATGATGTGTACGTCTTAATTATATAATGTCTTTGATAATCAACTAGCTGCATATGTATAGCTGCATCCCGCGGTTTCACTCGTGTGGAATACTACTTATTTTATGTCGTTTGCATTCGTGAATCAGTAGGTGACTGTCTTTTGTTTTCTGTAAGTCAGATGTTTCGATCGATATTTCCGGTTGTGAGTATCGTGATGCCACAACTTTATTTAAAAATATTGAGATTTCGAACTAAAATCTTATTTTTATCAAAATAAAGTATAGCCTATGTCAAATTTTATTGAAATTTGTTCAACGATTTAGGCGTGAAAAGATAACAAACAAGCAGACATACAGACAGAGTTACTTTCGCATTTATAATATTAGTATGGATTACAATGTTGATGATAGTTAACAACACCATCAACCTGAAATATCAAAGTAAATGAGTTACAAGTTGTCTACAGAAAAAAGAATTCTACCCGTAGAGGGTTAAGACTACATCAGAGAAAATTTTCACACGTAATTCGTAGTGCAACCACTACGTAGATCAGTGTTCGAGGAACGTGGAGTAATGGAAATGTATTGTTCGATTATTTTTCAGGTGATGCAACAGCAACAGCACATGGCTGGAGGAATGGGAGGCGTGAGACCACCGCCTCCCGAATACAAAGCGGCGGCTCAGGCCCAAATGATGCACGCTGGTATCGGCATGGGTCAGCAGCCAAGGTTTCCCAATACCGGGCCTATGCGAAGGGTTACGCAACAGCCTATGCCACCTTCAGGTTAGTCGATCGCGATACCATCGAGAACTCCATGCTAAGTTTCCTCGAATCGAATTCATTTATACGTTAGCCAGGCCAACACTGGGAAAAAAATAAAATTATAATCTGGGTTTTTGGAATTTGTCTGCTGAAAATGCCTTTTGCAAGTACAAATAGAAATACAATTGAACTGAGAGCTGTTTCTCTGGTAACAGGGGGTTGTGTGTTGCAACATTTCGACTTACTATTTATGAGTCCTTATCAAACAAGTATATTATCGATAAAAATTTATTTACCACGAATATTTACCACGTTATCATTTAATTTCATCAAATTTCTCACGATTAATGTCTTCAATGAATACTTTTATTCTGAATCGTGATTGTTATAAATATTTAGGCGAGATTGTGAATTTGCAAAACAGTGAGTCGATCGTTTAATTTACATTTGAAGAGTCCGACCAAGAAGACTCAGGTACTTTTGAAAAAGTGTAAATCAAGCGAGACGGCGTTGGTTGGCGATCCATTCTTCTGTTTCGCTTATTTTTTTATTTTTACGCTGAAAGTGGCGACGGTACGTCACTTTCATATGCGCTGGCCAGAGTCGAAAGGCACTCAGGCTAATGAGAATCCGACGCTGCTATCGATTCTTTCATCTTCCGTCGAAACTGGGAATGACTCTTTCGGTGTGTGCTCGATAGCGGTTTTGATTCCCCAATGGTGATTTCCTGCGCTTTTCTTTATCGCTTGATAAACTGATAAAGGTTAAGGGGATATAACACGGTAAACGTGTCAACGTTACGCGCTGTTCTGTGGTTTTGTTGCTAGATAAAATTGCTCTTGGTTGAATTGTAAATTAAATTAGTAGGTTGTTTCATAAGAAAAGAATTTATTAGTTCTTTAAGTCATATTATTTGTGGGAGATCTCCAGAGCAGGTAAAGAAATATATCATTGGATATACGAATGGATCATATCAGAAAACTTCTACGAAAATGAGAACGTCGAAGCTATGGAAAGTGGTAATCAGAAAACTAAGGCGACAACTCACGTAAACGAGGAAAATTTATAACGAGATTTATGGAATCCTCGCGTTAATTTTGTCCTCGGAGTGCAAAATTCATGAATTTCATTTCGATTACCACTCGTTCAAAATATTTTTAACGTTTCTTCCATCTCTAAAAAATATCACCTTCGTGTGAATCTGTATTTCATAGGAACAATCCTGATTATTCGTTGAAAATTATTGATTGAATTATTTTTTAAACTCTCAGTCTCATACAAGCAATGTTTAGCACGTTCTTTTAAGTTTCAACTTTTTGTCGTACAATTATCTTCAGAATAAACTTATTCACCGTTAATTTTTTAGTTTCAATTTGTCTAACGAAAACGATGAATAATCGTGAAAGAATATTTGACTTTCCGCGGTCTCGACCGTTCCAACAATGTTTACACGCTTCTTAACCATTGGTTAGACAAGCATTCGTCGGAAAATGAACTCGATCTCTCGCTGGATCCGTTCCAGACCAGAAAGAAAGAACGCGAACTGGATAGTGAAGGGAAGGGTGGGGGGTCGTAAATATCCTTATACACCGTACCCCATACGAGACTCCTATCGATCTGCCTGGAGCTACTTTCATAAGATTCTATCCAAACGAAAAATCCACAAAGCAATCCTGCGTTGCGCTCGCAATACGCCTAACTCCTCGTGTATCCAGCTATCCTGAACGTAGCGACGCTTCTTCGCGATCGATATCTATACTAAAAAGGATAGGAAAATTGACTTTTTTCATTGTTCTAAGCAATACGTTTTGCACACGTGTTATGCGTTGATAGTAACTATTGCCTAGACACTATAATTTTCCAAAAACACTCACGTTCCATCTAAACAAAATTCCTAGGCCCCTTGAAGGGTCGCAGAAATCTTAAAATCCCCAAAAAATCCTACATACAGTAAGTCCCGTAAGTATTTGTACCCTCTACGTCTATTGAAGAAAGTTATCTAACTTAAATGATAGGATTCATATTTCTAAATTAACTTCCTATTATAAATGTGTGCATGAATAAACTTCACACATGTGTATATTTACAGTTACTAATTGATTTGGAATCATGAAGCATTCATTGAAATTAGACAAATGTCTTCAATAAGTATAGAGGGTATGAATGCTTATGGGACTGACTGTAATTGAAAGAATATTTGAAAGATTCAGAGTTTCTACGCACACCTAAGAATTCGAAGTCACGTCGAGGCAGGAGTTAAAACAAGGAAACGGGAAAAAAGTTTCACGCCCATTAACGTTATCGTCGTTTTCTTCTCACCCCAGGTCCGATGATGAGGCCGCAAATGGCGCAGCAGCAACAACAGACGTTGCACGCTGCCGGGGGCAACATGTACATGAGCAGTGGCGGTATGGCCGCCATTGGCGGGATGCATCAGATGCATCAGCGTCTCGGTTATCCTAGGACTAATAATCAACGGCCGCCTAACGTCAGCGTCGGCCCGCCCGACGGCCTTGGGAATAGCATCGCGGGCCGTGGCGCTCAGCAAGAGTGGCGACACGTTCTGATGCAGCAGCAGCAGGGCTTTCAAACACAGATGCGATCGCAATTCAACCAACAAGGACACCAAGGTAAGCGTCCAACACCGTATTACGCCCATAATTCCGCACAGAGGCCGTCTCGCGTGAAGAATGGACGTCCTGACAGGAGAACCACTCAACCTGTCCGCCTTCGATTTTAACCTACCGTTGCGGATGACCTCTGTTGATCCAAGATGTTGAGTGTAATGATCATTTTTGAGATATGGATAATTAGCTGATAAGATTGGTGCTTGGGCATTTGAAATTGCTTTAAATGCACCTCGACTCCTTGCACTTTTATCTTGGTTCTGCTTTAACTCTTCGCAGTCTAAATTTTCTGATTTCGGTATATTTTTGTCGAGCCTCACTTGACATAGGAACGCAAAGGGTTAACAATTGTAAAATATGATAAATGGTATCACTTACTTTTATTTTGAAAGAAACCTGTTTATATCTGTAGGATTACAGTAAAGATTAGAGTAAAGGCTGTCGCAAACAGTATGCCAAATCTATTTTCGAAATGTGGTCAGACTAGTTACTTGCACGTGTGAAGTATCCATAAAATTTAAAATAGATGAAACAAGCATTCTCAGTGCGACTAAAATGAGAAGTGTTGCTCGCTTTGTTTTTCCAGGTGGGTTCGCAATGGGCGGTACGGGCGGAATGCAAATGAACGCCGCACAGATGCAGCATCAACAGCTGATTCGGTCTCAGAGTGGAGGTATTGCTGGCTCCGGTATGGCCAACAGCACTCAGATGCAGCAACTACTGTCGCAGCAACACCAGCAGCAGACATTAGCCATGCAGCAAAGTAATAATCAGATGTCACTGCAGATGCAAATGTCGCAGTCCTCATCAGTCAACTCTGTCAGCAGTACAGGCACGGGTAAGTCTTCGCCCAATGATCATTCCTGTATCCGTGCAGCTCCAGTCGCGATGGAGAGAATAATTGCGGAGACATTTTGAATGAAGAGAGATACGAAAGTTTTCTTGGAGGTATCATTATAAATATCGAAAGATAATTGTCAGGATAAATAATACAATTAATCTATAAAAGCAAAATATGATGGTTTTATATATTAACCGCCTATGAGCCCGTGTAACTTTTAGATTTCATACTAATATATGGACGTTGAATCAAATAATTTTAGTTTCTTCACAAAAGGACGTGTATGTCTTAATTTTATTAGGGAGTAATATTATTAGGGAGAAAGTAATGTCGTTTTTGCGAATGTCAATACTTGTCTATTATTTATCAGCTCACTGTGTACCAATTGATTTTTATCGATCAGGTATTGAAAAGTTGCACACTAGACGGGAAAAGATTGTTGACGATTATATAATTGATTAAAAATAAAAACACATAAATTTATTTGTTTGAATTTAATGTAATAGAAACGGCATTACTTTCTCGTCCTCCTAATTTAAGATCTCTGATAACCAATTATTATATTAATGACGGTTAGCAACACTATCAATCTGAATTTACCGAAGTAAATGTCTCGCAAATTGTTTGCAAAAAAATTCGGCCCATAGAGGGTTAAATCTTCATTTAAATATGCAACTTCAGATATTCTTCATCGTATCTTATTTTTATGACCTAACAACTCAATCCTTCTTCCCCGAAGGGGCTCCCCCCGCAAGAATTCAGTGTTTTTAATTCAATTCAACAGAATTGAGTCGACTTAACGACATTAAAAAACGATAAATTTCAGGTTCACCTCTGCATCCGCACCAACAGTACGGCGCAGGTAGTCCAGGTGTGCGCAGCCTGCCGCAGCAACAGCACACGCAACAATCAACCGCGACGGATCCGTCCGTGGCCGCCGCGGACTTCAGCCTTGAGTTTCTGGAGAACCTGCCAGCCGGGGACACGTCGAACTTCAGTGCTCAGGAGCTCCTGAATTCCCTCGACTCCACGGCGAGCTTCAACCTCGATATTCTGTAAGGCCACGCCTCTCGCGGTCTATTCGGGAATCGCATATAACCAGGCCGGTTAAAAACGACGCGGACTAACGCCAAGGGGGATCGATCCACCTCCCGCGGCGGTGGACACACGCTCGCGACGATATCGACGGAGCTCATCTGCTCCCCATCGCGCAACTTCCTCCGTCGCGTATATCGTGCGTCGATTCCTCGAGATCGATCGGAACGAAATCCTCGCGTTCGATGAGATCGTCTCGCCCAGGGAACAAGAGGAAACCAAGAGTACGGCGAGTCTGGTTTGACTCGATGGAAGATTCGATGGTGTGGTGTCGGGAGGGTGCTTGATGGGAGAAGCATAGAGGTCCCATGGAAACTAGAGGGTGTAAAACGCCCTTATGAAGCGTCGAGAACGTGGAGCATTGAAGAATCTTTTCTTAGGGTCACCAGAAATTTTAGAACTTGGTACTTGTGGTCCTGTGGCAATCAGATCGCACAGGAAAATCCCTATGCATTGATTTGTGCATGACGAGGTTGTACTAAGAGTGATGAGTCGTTTGAGAGACCACTCGAGACTGATTTAAAAAGATCTAAATGTTTCTTCCACCAACTGTTATTATGCAATTGTTAATTTTAAGTTGAGAATGAATTTAGCTCAGCATTTCCATGCTAAGCCACTTCCACTCTTAGCGGAAAATCAACATTCAGTTACCTCGTTTTTGACACTAAACCACCCTGTTGACCCTCCACGAGTCATGAAACACATCCGCGGTGCTGTCCAGTGATGTCCAGCGTTTTCAGGGGTGCTAGACCTTGTGGAACAGAACGCAATGGTGTATCGAATTCGTGCACCGTGTAAAATAGATACGATTAGTAAAAGTTTCCTCTGTCGATCGTCTTGAGAAGCAAGGGCTCACCCAAACTATCGACCTTTCGTTGCACGATGGTAGGGGTCTGGTGGATGTGATAAAAAGCATTATCCTATACTCGAGGAATAGTCGACTAGGCGTACATGCTCCAATAGGGCCCCTGTACCTTTCAAGAGGATCGTCAATGTAACTCTCATACAAGGAAAAGTCGACAGACTTTGTCCTAAGATGCGTGTTCACGTGACATCAAGGTCGTGGCATGAATTACATCTTTAGTTCGTGTTCTCACATAGTTTCATGCGATAAATTAACCCTTTGCACTCGAGAAGTGACTCTCAGTCACATCTTAACGTAATGTGGTAACTTGAGGGTAACTCTCGGTCACCACCAGGTTTGACGCAGTAAATCAACCAGCAATAATGTTTGTTTAGCTTTAATTATTTTGGAACTCGAAGTTTCATAAATAAAATGATTGTCGGTGAAGTAAAGGTGACCGGATTCTCAAATCTCAGATTAGTTTGCGATCATAAATCGGGCTACATCTTCAAAGTCAATCTAAGCTTAGCATTCGTGGCAATAGAATGATAAGAAAGTATCTTGAATTGCTGGTAGATAAAAAAAAGCCTCGAGTGTAAAGGGTTAAATTATTTACACAGAGAATGTAAGAATTAGAAACGAAGAAATTTAAAGTGGAGAAAACATATGTGGATCCTGAACGTATGAAGGGAGTCTCCCGACGTTGTCTTCAAAATGCCATGAGAAATCACACTCAAGTTGACTCTGAGACACCCAAGTCGCTACATTGATTGGAACGTCGTGACAACGCGAATTATGGTGTTCTCGACGACAAATGTCGTGACATTTGCCGTCACGCCAATGAAAGCGTGACTTAACGCTTTACCTGTCGGTCCATTTGCGGGAGCCTACCACGCAGGAATGCGCGGGATCATTCATTCCATTCTGTAGCTTTTAAATGAAAATTGAAAATGGTATTTTCCGTACTAATAGGACCAACTAGCATGCATTAGAGTTTCCTTAAATTGAATATTATGAATCGACGACCAAGAACATAGTTACTTCCTTCGGATCTCGCGCAGATTACAATTCGATGTCCTGCTGTGAGAAGATGGCCCCTGGCGACGTCCATAAATTGGGTCACTCTAAAATTGCAAATCGAAGGGCCATTGTATCTCATTATTGAGGCTACAGTCTCTTTAGGATTAATGAGGTCTAACGGTCCTTCGATCTGCAATCTTCTCGAAGCAGGACTGTACGCAAAATTCATCAAGCCAACTTGCATTTTACTTTAAATGTAAGTTCTGGCGTTTATTGCATTAAACGAGACAAACGATATTATACCTAACATCTGAGTTATAGACTGTACTATGTTCTTACGTTACTTGGAGTTTCACGTCAACAGTCTATAGTAATCTTAAGCTAGTAAGGAGTTAGTGCAGGTTAAGTGGTGTCACGTGAACACGTATTTTAAGAGATTGAACCCCCCAGGTGAACGAATCCCAGGCGAGAACGATCGTCGTTCGTCAGCGACGTCGAATGGATGTGTTTGGGCAACCGGTTCGACGTCGCTCCTCTACAGACAGTAACCGGTCGTAGCGCATTTTCGGCAGCTATTCTCTAGGCTGCCGACTATTCTTTCTAGGCAATCACGTTTTAGGTAAAAATTGAATTTCTTAACGATAACCGATCCGAGGTAGCGGAGACGAGAACCAAGAGAGCGTGGTCTCGACTGCGTGGGAAATCAAGAGTCACCCGAGAGGCAAACGGAATTTCTGTCCTTCGTGTTTCTCTTTTTTTTTGTAGAAGTCACATTTGAACTTTGGTTTCTCTCGTCCCTCCTCTACGAATTATGGTAGCCTATGGAGGCTGGCCAGGTGGGGGATGATCGACGACACCGATATAGCGTCTTTGACGGGCACTTCGAAAGGAACGATGAACTCCTCTTGATTTTTCACGCGTCAGTCCGACGAACACTTAGGTACAATCGACTATCGGTCCTACACGATCGATTATAACGACGTGTCATCGACAACGGAGGTCGCATGTTGCCGTTGCCCTCGAACGGATCGGTTCGACCTTAGAGGTTTGGTTCACGGCTAAACAATGTTATTAATAACGGCTAGAACGTAGTGTATTTAATGATGCCACGACGGCGTATCTACAATTAAACAGAAAGTCAATTATGAGATATATATTCGATTCGGTGAATTCCGTGGCCTGTCATGGCGGGGGCTCGAACCCCTGATTTGATCGGTCACGCGGTAGGGTTCGCGTCGTGTTTGACGATGAAGAAGAGAGAATGTGAGAGACAGAGAAAAAGAGAGAGAGAGAGAGAGAGAGAGAGAGAGAGACCCTTCCTAAGAATGCGGTGTTAGTGTTGCTACCGGGGATAAATTAAAGATAAATCTTGACTGTACATAGGTATGCAAGCTATAAGGAGAAAGTTTCGAGACGATAAGCTCGCAAAGTTTAGCCGATTAAAATTAAGAAAACCGTATGATATAGGTGAATATTATAATGATAATAGTAATTGATGATAACAGAGCGAATGGCCAGGAGAAATTGGGGGGAAAAGGACTGCCAGGGAGCGAATGACGACGCATGAAGCGAACACATGCTTTTTTCTGGGCGACAGAGCACATTTCCTCGATTCGAGTGTGTATTTATTCAGTTTAGTTACGGAGAATGTGCCGCGTCGCCGCGCCGAAGTTGCACACAAATAATCACGGTGAGGTGCGAGGAGCCCGTTCTTGGCGCGATGAACCCGTCATTCGTGGGATTGCTTTCCTAAGAATATCAAAAAATGTATCTGTGACGTTCAGCGTTTAAATATTCCCTTCTTCGCTAGGAAATATTTCATTCTATTAGGGTGAATCGAAAGTTTCTTTTCCAATTTTTCTTCCTTCTTTTTTAACGAATGTTTAAAGTGAATAAAAGTATTGAATCCCTCCAGGGATGAAATGTTTAAAGTAAAGTAAAATTGGGGAACCAGTAAACATACCTTGAAGCCCTATAGATTGATAAAATTAAAAATACACATTTGTTAGCACTTAATACACAAAAGAGCTACGAAATAACGTAAAACCAATTTAGCTTAATCATTCGGTGAAAAAAAAGAACATAGAAGGAAGAAAAATCGGAGAAAACCGTTGGTCCACCCTAATATAATTCAGATTCAAGTTGAATAGCTAACGGATGAACGAAACGTGTTTATTTTTATTCGTTATTCGAATTCTTGTCTATTGAATCTTGTCTATCTCTGCTTTCGAAATTATGGTCGGATCTTCCACGCTGTACCAGCTTTCCTCTGTCGCAAACAGATGGCGCTCGAAGGCAGAAGATGTTGTGGTGGGGGTAACCAAGCGGTATTGTGAGGGTAGCTCCTCGGCAACCCCGAGAGACCAATCCACTTCGAATCGATAATTGTTTCTTCGCTTCAAATTGTTTTCAGACCTTTCCAGCAAAGAGCTTTCCTTAACTATTAACGATACGCTTAGTCCATCGATTTTTCGAAAGGACGAGTTCATCGTTGCCCCAGACGGCGGATCTGCGACTAATCTTCCAAATAGTGATACATTCCATAGATAAAGAAAAAAAACGAGTAGGAATCCACGGTTTGTCTGATCAAAACTTTTTTTTCTAAAATGTGAGATGGAGGAGAGAGGTCGGGGCAGATTAAGATTTTTTTTTCATTTCGATCGACAATGGTAATGGCGCGAGAATGTTTGAAACGAGTGAACACAACGCGCATTTGCGCGGACACACCCGTTAGAGAAGTCAAAGAAACGAGGGATACGAATGAAGACAAAAGTATCCTCGACCGTTCGCCGAAAGTGTGCACGATTAATTCCGATTACGGAGTTTCGCTTGTCACGATACATAAGTATAATTATACTCGCGCTCGAGAGACAGAGTGAAAGTGAGAGAGTGAGACAAAGATCGAGAGAGAGAGAGTATGTGTGTTTGTCGCGCGAAATTAGAAGAGTATATAATAGTTTTTTTTTTTTTTTTTTTAAAGAAAAAGAAATGAAATTCTCATTGGGCGGAGCGACGACGCGTTATTATTGTCTTGTAAAATATTGGGGCCACGAAACATAATCTAAACAACAAAAACGATAAAAATGAAAATACCAAAAAAAAAGGTAATAATGAAAAAAAGGTGAAGAAGGGAACGAAGGAGAAGAACAGGTGCTCTAATTCTCACGTTGATGATATGCGAACATCGTATGTAAATGTAAATCGAGAGAATCAAGAATACGGAGGTGGTGAAACAAAGTCGCCGCATGTTCCGTTCTCTTTTTGTTTTTTCTTTTTTAAAGTTCATTTTTCTATTATGCGTTTCGTGCACGAGCAGGGGAGGAGAAAGAGAGAGTGTGAGAGTGAGAGAAAGAAAGAGAGCGAGAGAGAGAGACGGGAGATATGGAAGAGACAGGCTAGTGGAAAAGAAAAATGGTCGACGAGGTGTACTCGCGGAAAGAGAGCATTAGGGACCAACCAAAAACCGGAGAGCAACAAGCGTGCGCTTGGTGGTGTCGATTGTCACGGTGGATCGTTCTACATTTTTCTTTACACGTCGAGATGAAAGGACAAGGGTGAAAGTTATACCAGTGCCTCGAGTCATTCGTGACCAATCATCGACGTTCTGTCGTTTCAAAGAGACACAGAGGCCGCGACTCGAGCTTCCAACGTCGGAGGAGGAAGAGAACCGGAAGCAAACGGTGACACAAGGCGACGATAACGCTGGCGATCGCATTCTTTACTCCAGCACTGTCCAGAATTCATTGATAACGCGACAAGGATAATTGACAGACTTCGGTGAGATTAGGAATAAATCCGGTAACTTCTTTCACCCTTTTCAAACGAAATTGTATACAGCTTCTGAAAGAAATTGTATGGTAAGGTCAGAGACAAACATTGATGATGGAGTATGACTTGAGAGGTTTATTTTAATAAATTCTAAAATTGAGAATTATGTGACACAACATTTTTATTTAATTCGTACTCAAATGGTAAATACTACGAAAGTATTTGTAATCAGTTTCTAAAAGGTCGATATTTTAAGTGGATTTCAAAGTGATCTAAATATAGATTCAGGAAGTTCGATTGCTTCAAAAGGCTTTTGTTTTTTATATGAATGACTAGCAACTTCAAGGCAATTTTATTAAAAAATTAAAGGTATTATTTTTTACACAAATTTTAATACGAGCATCAGAATGTGATTAAGTGTAGGAACTTTTAGGCGAATAAATAAGGACTCGAAACAAATGTTTTTGTGCGTGTAATTTTGGCTGAAATCAGTCGATCATTTTTGTCACGTTGCGAATGAATTCTGGTCCACTATGCGATGGTTAAGTAGTAAAAGTCGGTTTCAACTGAGAAGCGAATGGATTGCGGGGTGTGTGTCGGTACGTCGAGAACCACTCGACCCGGACGGATACACCTCGGTTAATTTATAATATTTATAACTTTATACGATACACGGGCATTTCGCATAGAATAAAAAAAAAAAGTTCCAATGTTGAATCTCGAACTGTTATTAATAAAATGCGTTGAGTTCCTATAATCGTTTGTTTTCTACTGAATTATCATCCGGAAGTTTATTTAGATTGACTCCGTGACCAAAGAGGCTGGAAAGAAAAGGAATTTCATGCACTTAAACAACGTTCCTTGAGTATATAGAATGTCTCAGCAGTCGAACTAGAGTTGTTCTTCTCGATAAGATCATACCAAAATATTCTACATTTTCAATTTGTTTTTGGATTAAGAATCGTCCCTTTCTCGATTGATCCGTGATTACTTTTTAATTTCCTTCCTACTAACGCTTCCCACTATATTATCGCATTACTTTCCTTTTTTACTGTTTTAAGATTAGGTTAACAACAGCATAGAGCTGTACCTCGCGTCTGTGCCAAATGTATACTTACTTTTACTGCTGTAAATTCATTTTCTTCTCTTTTCTTCTGTTCTAACGTCGTATTGTTACTATCACTGAGACACCTTGTAGATGCAGCAGGTGGCTATAAAAGAACTAACTTTTTAGAACAAGGCTGAAAAATTGTAAGAGTGTCTTTGTTGTGAGTCCAAAGGGATATTTTCCACGTACGAAGCCATCCACGCGATAATCCTGCCAAAACTTCGCTCATTATCGATTCCATCGAGCCTGTCGTTGCCAAGCTGGTTCTCCTCGTCCTCCCGTTTCCCGTATATTCGTTTTATTTTATAGTTATTTTAACGTTTACCCCAATTTGTTTTTCCTACTGTCCGCGCAATGTAAATTACTGGCTAAACAAAAGTTTAAATTTAAATTCCGTGCAAGTAACTGTAAAAGCAAGTGAACGTAGCGAATAATTGCTGTTTGGAGATTTTATTTGTCATCAATTGAAGGGAAAGCCTCATTATTTTTCGAAGGCGTTCCGCGGCATCTCCATCTGCGCGACAGTCCAACATTAGGTCGAATAGCGGCCTAACGTGTAGTCACGACGAAGCGAGTTAGGGGAGGAGGATCAATATCACGGTTAGGGAGAGACCAGACTGAAAATAGGAGCGATGAGGAATAAGGATTGCCAGAGGCGAGCAAAAGAAACAGAGGTGGAGGTGAATCACCGAAAATGTCAAGTCGACGTTCTGGCCTCCTCCTGAAATTCCAATCGACGATGGCGATGCCCCGGATCGCGACTGATTCATGCAAAACAATATTTCATTTAATAATTCTAAACGTGTAGTCATATGACTGCGATAAGAATGAAAATGTAAGAGTTAACAGGTGAGTTTTGAAAAAGGAATCAGTGTTAAGCTTATGAAATTTTCGAGTTTTCTAGTTTTACAATAGTCCTCGATAAAGCTCAGACTTTTCCTCTAGTTTTGAGAAGAATTTTGTGAAATATTGAATACGAAGCTGGGTCTCATTGATCCAATGCGCAAGCACAACGACGATCCACTGGCCGACATCGACATACCACGATGCTCCCATCTACAGACAAGTGTGACTCTTGAAAATTATGAAACGCGTTATCAGTTAGCTGACCTTTGCGATTAATGGGGAAGAAGAGAGATACGTTCGTGCGTCTAGAATGAGCCTTGCCTGTTCAAATTGTTGTATATTTATCAAAAGACGATTGCACACGAAGATGCACGACACTCAATTTTGCACTAAAGAGTAAATTTTTAAATTTGCAACGATTCAATAATTAATAGACACGAATCTATTAATTGATGGCTATATGAATGTTAGTATAGCTAATAATTACCTTGAATCGTCAGTTACCCTGCGTCGTAAAGGTCAGCAGTATCGACAGACATCTATTCGGAGTTCTTGTTACTAAAATGAAGCTTCGAAATTTCACTGGAAAGAAAACAGAGTGAAAAATAGGATGTGATGAGTTTCAAAATTATATGAAACCGAACGGTTCTTGTATCCAATTTATTTTATACTCGCTTACCTTGCGTAGACCGTCGACTAGATCATTTTCCATCGATCCTCTATTTACGAGACGTATGAGAAACATCCTCGATGCCCGTAAACATCCTTCGAACCTCGTCACGATAAATTGTTTGCTTTCCGAGGTCGGTTTCTTCGTGTGTCTCCTGGAAACGACAAGTATATATATTTTCCTAATTTTGTTAAAGTTTGCATTTTAATAAAGAACCAATAGAATTTTACGTCTAGTCTATGCATCCTTGTTACTCCAACGATCCGTCGGAAACCGCGATTTTTATAAGTGGTAACCTCTGTACCATCGAATTGTGGCGAATTCAGACAGTCCTTCGAAAAATGAGTTCAAGAGGGGTATTTTTGTTGGACACTGAGGTATTCGATGGACGCAGTAAAATCTAAGATGACGACGTCTGGGAATCACGGGCGACGGAAGCACAGCGACGCATCAGCTTCTTTTATTGCTTCGGCATTGTAAATAGTGTAGTCGAAGGGTGGGAAGAAGCTAGAGACACAGAAAGAAAGCGAGCGAAGCACGTGATTTGTAATTTTTGTGGCTCGCGGATTTATCGATGAAGAACCGCCTTGGCGAAGTCCTATGGCGCTTTCGTCTTCAGAGGAAAATCGTTTATCCGCCATCTTGGTGAGAAATCGCCTCGAATTAAAGGATGAAACCAACCTAAGAATAGATAGAAAGAGATTAAAGGAACGTCCGGAACGACGAGTATTCGCCGTTGATATATCGATATAGAATCAATACTCTCTCGACGCTATTGTTCTCAACGATTGTGATATGTATATTGTTAATGCTGTAATGATAATGGTAGACTCGTTTGTTAAGACGTATCATAACGCGTACATACAGGGGCGCCTTTGTTCATAGACCTCTAGTGCTCGAGACAATTGACGACTTTGTCGACTGAAATAGACCAGCTTTTTTTTTATTTGGATAATAGCTGTGAATGAAATCAACACGTAACACTTTATTTACAACATTTATTCGATCGAACAGGTAAAATTTTATTTTTACGAAGACTAACGAGATGAACGATTGTTTATCTGTTACTAGTTAATCGACATTTTTATCTAGATAAGAATTTAGTTCCATGTCTCTCCGACGATTGGTTTTCAATGATCTGCGCCCGCGAATGTTACGCCTCGCCATTTCTTTCCGTTAAGAATTAAAACGGATCTGGCCATCGAAGAAAAAGAAAAATTAAGTGGAGAAAGAGTGAGAATGAGAGAGAGAGAGAGAGAGAGAGAGGGGGGCGAGGGAAGTAATGCCTGTAAATAAGAAACACGTGGAGAGTGTTGCGTTATGATTATTTATGTTGCTGATCGAAAACGGACTCGATAGTGAATTATTGTAATAATTCGTAATTTAAATGAAAAGGAAACGAGAACGGAGGAGGAGAAATGAGAAATCATATACACAGATTATGTAAATAAGCTAATGGATAATATCTCCCTTGGTAAAGGATAGTTTACGGATAGTTATTTTTATTACTATTACTATTATTAAGTAATTATTATTATTATTACATTATTATATTATTATTGTCATATTATTATTATTATTATTATTACTTATTACTATTGTCATTATTAATATTATTATAATTGTCATTGTTATCCTTCGGCCAATGATCTCAAAAGAAAGATAGTAATTGCGTTCGGATGAGAGTGTTTCTATAACAATCTGAATCCGATTTCGAATTCCGTCAAAGGCCACGCGTCGAAAAGGATTACCGTTTCGTTGACATTCAAAACGCATTCTACTTCTTCGACTATTTTTTTTTTTCATTTTACTGTCTGTCGTTTCGTTCTTTTTATTTTATTATTTCAGGCCTATGTACTCTCTAAACATGTTTATGACGCACTCGAAGCAAATCTTTGTCTACGGTTGCGCTTCTTTTTCTTCTGTTTTCCTGTCGACCAGAGACGGGCAAAATCTTATTCGAGTGATAGATAATGAAGTTCAGGAATAGTAAGTTATTAGTCAACGTTTTAATTTCATTATAATCGGATATTAATAAGAATTTTCATTTTCATTTAGAGAAAAATGAATAAACAGTTGTTTGTTTTATTCAAATGATAGAAGCAGGCCTAGGGTGAACAACAGGTTATCTTCTAATTCGTACAAATTTCAAATTTCTTTATAAATTCATGAAATTTGCATTCAGATAAGAATTTTGCCTATCTCTGCCACCTATCGTTGAGTCGTGAGTTCTTTGGCGCTTCTCATTGCAGCGCGCGCATTCCAAACAGAGAGGGTAAACGCGTTTTGTTTTCTCTTTTATTTTTCCATAGACACATTTCCCTCCGTTTTGATTCGTCTCGGGGGTCACGCGATACTTCTGGCCATCGAGACGTAAAGCGTACGCCTTATTAGAGAATGAACGTTCCTTTTGTGTGTATATCGGTCCCAGTTACGCAACTAGAGGGGTACAAGAGGACCCTGTTCGTTGCAGAAAAGTGAAAACGATTCTTTTTTTAATTTTACCAAACGTAAACATAAGTTTTAAATATCGTGTATGTATTTATGCATAATGTATAGGATACCCCTCTCTTGTACAAGAACGAAAACCATTTTCACAGAATGTTCACAGACATATAAAAATGTTACCCCCTCCCCCAATTTCTATTTGAGACTTCTGGTTGCGCGACTGATTCGGTCATAGCATTCTTTCATTGCATAAGAAACAACAGAAACAGTATGTAGCCGTTCGTGTCGCTGCAAATTCCACCCCGTTCGCACGATCACCGATTTTTGTAAAATATAATTATTTTATAAAGCGTCGTAATCGATATTCGTAGGTAAAAAACCGAAAGTGCCCATTCGAGAATAATTGTTTTCATTCCGTTCACCTAGGCATATAACGTGTGAACGGGGGACACGGAACGAAACGCGAGTAATTCGTTTTATTTCGACCCAGAGTTCGTCGATCGATTAAAATTTCTCGTGGTGACACCGAGAGAGATACATAAAAGAAGAAAGCGGAGAAGGTAAAAAGAAAATCGCGATTCGAAAGTGACCTATTTCAATTGAATTCCGTTAGAACCGAGAGTGGTGCAACGCTGATCAAATTATTCATGAACATGTTTTATCAAACGAGAGTCAAGACATTTTGTCATGTCTTTGTATATTTTTATGCAATGTTGTAGAATGATATTGTTTCAAATATATTATACAAATAATGATAATAAACAAATTTATATGCCATAAATTGACTGATTTGTTACAAATACCGAACCTAAAAAATATAATACATGTCGATACTCTTTTGCAATTCTCCATATTAGAAGAAGTGAATAAGATAGGAGCAATTTACAGTCAGTCTCATAAATATTCGAAACCTTTATGTCTATTAAAGAAATTTGTCCAAGTTTTCAAATAAATGTTTCATGATAAATGTTTACAAAAACAAACTTTTCACATATATACGTTTATAATGAATATTTATTTGGGATCATCAAACCTATCATTTAATTTAGACAAATGTCTTCAATAGACAAAGAGGGTACGAATATTTATGGGACTGACCGGTTGTCTTTTAAATATTTGACAAGGTTTAATTCTTAGATTCCTATACAGTTTTTAATAGAGAGTAAAAGGAAAACAGATGCAGCAATATTAAAAAACAACTGCATGAATTTTACCTCAAGAATGGCTTCGATATGGCCAATGTCACTGTTATAACGTGTCGCAGTAAAATGCCACGGAAGAACCACACGCAATTCCTGTTTAACAGACTTCGAAAAAGGAGGAAATTACTCAATTCGACACATATTTTGTTTTTTTTTTGTTTTACGTCTGTTCCCCGATTACGTCGAGATGGTTACGGCGAGCATGATTATTCCGTTCCACAGCGTTTTTTCTTCCCTTCAAGCAGCAATTGTTGCCTCACATCGATCGACCAATTGACAGGCATACATTACAGTGTCATTTCGGAAATTACAGAGAAGATAGGGGGTAGATAAAAAACTGATTATAAAGTTCTTGTTCTCAGTGAAGCATGTATCATAGGCTCACTTCAGAATACTAAATTTTTTAAACGAGACGTCAATTAATATTTTATTTCATCATCTATGATTTCTGCAGTCTCGAAGGGTTGTGTTCTCGGTATAAAGCGTAGGGGTAGATGAATAGATCTCTGGTAAACGTAGAACACTTTCTTTTACTAGTGCCGTGCTATATGGAAGGAATTTAACAATTCGTGTAATCGTTTATGTTGTTTATCCATATTGTTTTTTGAAATTGTTGAAAACAGCGAACGAATATTGAATCAAAAGGATGACTTCCGTTGGTGAGGTTTATTTTATTTTGTATGCCCGTCTGTTAACACAGCGCGTAAAAAAGTAATAAGTTTATTTATATTATTAGTCATAGTTCACTAAATATCAACTCTAGACGAAGTCGTAATTTTATATTCGAATTTGGATGACTTTCCACTGTAAATAAACGTGTTAAATATGTCCTGCAGAATTATTATGGAATTAATCCTGAGAAAGTAAATTTTACATAGAAATGTTAAATATGTGATACTTTCTTTCAAACTTTTTCACTTCTTTGTCTTCGCTTCCTTTTTATCTTCTAGAACTTCGTTAATCAGTTTTACGTGAGTTCGAAACAATTTCTTCAGGTTTTCAGAGTAAAAACGCCAAAAAGACTTTAGGTGACCTTCCATATTACAGAGAGATCAAGAAGTATTTGGAATTCATAGGACAATCTCCACAGCAAGCGGACCTCAAACGTAACGTTATTTACATCATCGAACTGATTGGTTTGTTAAGCGTATTTGTACCAACTGTAAGTGCCATACTACTTTGTAATGTACGTTAGTGACTCGAAACAAGTGACTCGACGTGCATCGAAGGACATTGACGCTGCCGCCTAGCGCGTCAAAATCCCTCAAAGTTCTTTCAAAGAGAAATATTTTTATCCATTTTTCCTATGACGATCGATTTTGATGAAATTTGGTTTTACAGGAGTTTTTGAGGTCACTGATTCCAAATCTGAACGCAAAATTTAGAAATTTAAAATGGCGGATTCAATATGGCGAACCAAAATACGGAAATTGATTCGATTTGGATGGAACTTGGTATACAGGGGTTTTCAGGGTCGCCGATTCCACATCTGAACACAAATTTTACAAACTCAAAATGGCGGATCCAATATGGCGGACCAAAATAGGAAAATTGATTCAATTTGGATGAAATTTGGTATACAGGGGTTTTCGGGGTCGCTTATTCCAAATCTGAACTCAAATTTTACAAACTCAAAATGGCGGATCCAATATGGCGGATCCAATATGGCGGACCAAAATAGGAAAATTGATTCAATTTAGATGAAATTGGTATACAGGGGTTATCGGGGTCGCTGATCGATTTCAAGAACCGCATAGTGCTTACTGCATCAATGGGACCGCCCGGGGCCGAACTGAATTTTTCCGTGTAATTAGCAAACTGTGAAGCGATATAGCTTGAAAACTAATAAAAATCGAGTAAATACATTAAAGCTTAATGAATTCATCTTGCAAAATATTATCGCATGGTATAAACAAAAATATATAGTTCCATTTGAAAAACGATATTTGACCATCATATCTCGTTAAATAACAAAGTTAACAAAAATTCTTTCTCGCTGAAACATGAGCCCCATTTTACCATGCAAATTCTATATTTGAAATTTTGCATTCGGCCGATAGTTTTAGAGTTAGAGCTCTGTACCACTTAGGCTGGAACACCCTGTATATAATTCAACAGTGTCCTTAAATGCACAAGTTTCTCTACGATAAACGGACAGTAACATGATCCGGGATCGGATATCTCGATGAGACAATGCTAATGCAACGATCAAACTTTTTTTATTATTACCGTTTTTTGTTGTAAAACTGTTACCATCATATTCCCGACATTTTTCTTATTAAAATGAGATCAAACACGACGTAATTCGCAACATATTTACTACATATTGGCTCACCGAAATAATTCCGGTGTTGGTCGCCATTTTCGCATATCGCTCCGTCCTCTTTTTCATTCGCTGTCCTTCTCTACACTCGAAGTTCGTTGGCAAAACATTAGAAGATACAGTATCGACTGAAGGAGGCATGCAAAATTGCACAATCGGAGACTCAAAATATTTACACTCGAGGTGTTTATGTGTTTACATTTGATACGTGTCGAGCGTCGAACGTAGAGAAGGACATATAGTGAAAGAGAAAGAGGTCCGAGAAAAAGAAAACACTCGACAGAAGCGTAACAATCGGTTCGGATCATATTACATCGGTGGTCGGGGCTACTCGGGCGAAACTACGGGCAAAAGAAATAAGAATGGGCTGGCAGCGAGGGGGATGGGTATCTGAGAGACATACAAGGTGTCCCAGCCTAAGTGATACGGAGCTCTAACTCCAAAACTATCGGCCGAATGCAAAATTTCAAATATGGAAATTGCATGGTAAAATGAGGCTCATGTTTCAGCGAGAAGGAAGGTGGATTATATAATATGAATATAGAGAACTTCGGTATGGTATGTAGTAATACAAATCTAGGGTGTTTCTAAAGCATGCCCACTCAACTTTTGAAGCATATTCTACACATAGTAAGGGCAGGGAAGAGTCGTAAATGGACAGACTCTTAGAACATTTCCTTTACAAGCTGTTATTTTCTGTTTCGGACAGAATTTTATAACAAATCGTAATTAAAAAGGATTTATGATAATGATTTTCTTCTGTGGCAGTACATACTGTAGAGTTTTACACGCGTTCGGAAGTTTCCACAGTAGTATGAAAGAAGAAGCGAAAAATGATTATAATTCGTAAAGTTAGCGTTCCTGGTACACTTTCAAATGCACAAGACGCGTAGAATATACTCCAAAGTATAACCAATTATTTCAGAAACATCTAGCATAGACAATAAAGACCATTTCAGTACAAGTATTTAATGCATTAAAATTTTTAGATGTTCAAAACGTGCGTGTCGTATTTTACAATGCTAATGTCGATGAGGGAATGATTGTTTATTACTAGTGATAATGATTCCGTAACGAAGTAATAAACCTTGTTGTTAATGTTTTAGGACGATATAGAAATAAACTGTTATCTTCTTTGAGCTTTATTGTTCTTTCTCTGCTTATAGTCTAAAATGTCTAAACAAAAAGAATGTTACTTTACGTCTGGGTTTTAGTCTATACTATCTCCGTGATCATGTGTAGGCAACGTACCTGATGTAGGTGAATTTTGGTTCTTTGTGCGAATGGGAGTGGATAATATCACTTTACTGCCAGTCGGTAAAAAGTGTTGAACAAAAAATAGATGATCGTTTATTTTACTAATCGTTATGATTTACGTATAAAGTACTCTGTTTAACACTGTGGCCCCCTCCAAATAAAATATTAAATATGATATTCGATAATTATCGATCGCTGTTTCAAACGGAATATGTTAGATGGCAGCACGATTCCAAAACAGTATCTTATGAGTACCATAAATATTAGATATAATCTAGCTTGATCGTATAATTATCATAACGCAACGAAGAATATTCAGTACTAACTGCTCTTGTAAACACCCAACTAACATTTGGACAATGTAGATCTTAGTTTGGACAACTATACAACAAACCGATTTATAGTTTCAACCACCCCTTTTCTAAACCATTATGTAACATTTCAATAACCATTTCCCTAAGTTATCTTCAAAATTTACGCAATGACTATATCGTCGTACCGTTGGCATATCAGAAGAATGATTCCGACATTATTTTTGGGCTGTGCATTCTGTTCACGTGCCAGCGGTAGAGATTATTCTCTTTCTAGCAGTAGCATTTCGATTAATATGATTAAGAAGTTCATTCTCCTCGCGTGGGAACATTATAGATGCATCATAAGAGTAACTGTTTATATAAATTCATCAGGTTAAGTAGACCGAGGAGAAAAGGGTCGAGGGATGTTCTCGTACATATATAGCTAAGGGGGTTTACGATACAGGGGGAGTTCGAGTTATCTATGATAATGACTTCCATTCAACGACCGGTCCCATCGTCGCGTTATCATACGTACGCTGTTATTAATACACGGGAGTGTATGATGTTTCTTCGGGGGTTGATTTGCGCGCTTCCGCCTGATTTTTTCCCCTGTTATTACATTACATGAACGATTATCGCCCTGCAGGGGAGAAAATCATCGAGCATGCGATAATCGAGTCAGTCTATCAATCTGATAATTAAACGCTCAGCGGCGCCGATCGACGTTTCCATCGTGAATCTCACCGTGAACTGTCACTCGCTTGTCGATGTGCAACGATACAAAATAATTTCATCACAGTCGCGTGACCAACGTAAATTCGATCCCAGTCATTCGCACGAGAAACATGAAAACGTCTGTTTCGATGCTCTTTCTCCGCCAATAAAACGAAGTGTGATAAAGTGTCGCCTATCGTTTGGGGAAGTTTGTTTCACGAAGTTTGACGCGACGAACCCTAACTCGTCACGGATGGTGGACTTAACTGCACGATGCGAGGAAACTAAAAATATGTTCTACGATTAAAAATAATACGCGTAGGTTCGTGGAAGTGAATTAAAAAAGAATCGTTAGTCTTTGGACCTGGCAAGGGGAGTTTGCGATACATGTATGGATCATAGAAAGAGATATAAGACTCTCTATTGAGGAAAGTAATGATTTTCGAACGAGTGGAATGTTTTATATGTGAAAAATGTATTAGATTTAAAGTAAAAAAAAAGGAAGGGATAAACTATGTGCCATTTCCATTTAATTGGTTTTCCTTTAAATTATCAACCCTTTCAGACCTGGCTCCACAATTGAGGACACAAAATGACCACACACAAAACCGACACTATCGTTTAGGGCGAATGTCCATATTTACGCATATGAACAAAGGCCAGTTTTCCTCGAAAACTACACTGTAATGATTTTTTTTCTATTTTTTCCATACTAATTTTGGTTCCAATTTGCCCTAAAAATTAAATTCCATTAGTACGAGGAAAGAAATAATTCAGGTCTGAAAGGGTGAAGTCCATATCGATTCGAATTACATTTCCCTTTTTATTATTTTGCACCTATCTGACATCTCGAATTATATTACCGATATTATAATTTTAGAACACCTTCCACATAGTTTGGAACAAGGACTGTCGTGCGCATAGTTTCCAAGCCAGTCCTAACGAGTCTTCGTCCATCATCGTGACCGAATGACGCACTTCTTCACCGAAATATGGTACAAGGCAATCGTCAGACGTCTATCTAACGATGAAACGTTCGATGAAACGCGAAAGCAATCTCGTAAAGGCTGCACCCGGAAAGACAGAGGCCACGCATTGGCTGGAAGGCGATGAAGCAACGACGGCCAGGGGTGGCTGAGGGCTGGGGGATGGGGAGCAACGCAATTAGGAGAGAACATAAATCCCGCAGTTTAGCACACTTCCTCGCCGTTCCCAGCAGATCGGAGAATACAAATCAATCGGCGTAACGGCCGACTGCGCATTTAATTTCCATTCGGCTTCTGATCCACAGAGAGAGAGAGAGAGAGAGAGACTGGTGGAGAGACGTTGGCGAAGTGAGAAAGAGGGAGAAAGATGCAGACGAGACAAATAGAACGCGAGAGGAGAGGCCAAGAGGAATTGGGTGGCCACACGAGAGAAAAGGGGTGAGGGACGGAGGCGGCAGAAAAAGAGGATTCGAGGTAGAAAATGTCGAAAGAGGTGAACGGGCCGGGGGGAGAGGGAGGATGAAGGTGGGCTAAAAGGAGAGGATGAGAGAGTAATTTGCGAACATTGACGCAAAAGGGATTTAGGACACGGAGAATGGATGATTGGACCCGGGAGAAGGATGAAATACGGCGCGGGATGGTGATGCCATTAAATTGGACGTGGAAAAAGAGAAATTGGGAGGAAAGATGGGGCAAGGGGTGGGAGAATAAGGGATAAACAGGATAAGACGAAGGCACTGGAAATGCATCAAACAAAATAATACTAAAGAAAGGTAAAGAGCATCTGCAGTCAATCCTACAAATACTCGTACCATCTATGCCTATTGCAGAACTTTGACTAAATTAAATAATGGTTTGGTAATACCAAATGAATTTTTCATTATAAATATGTACATATAGATGTAACGGATTTAGCCAATAACGAAAATGCGTGTAAGTAAAGGTGTCGTCGTTACGCAACAGCCAATGAAACTGCTTCGCCAACTCCTGAGCAACGAACTATACCCTTCTAGAGACTAAAGCGAACCTCTGAAGAGAACACATCGTGTGGAAAACTCAGCTTCTAATTATTATACTGAAGTGTGTAGTCACGCGTAATCCCTTCGGTAGTACTCGCGAAGACTGCTCGTACAAAACAACGACAAGTGGCAAATTTTTTAAGCACAAAATATTCCCCTAATTTTACTTTCTTGATAAATCTGGATAAAACTAATCTGTCATAAGTGCGAATCCATCACTCTTATCAAATAGATTCCATAACAGAGGGAATCCCCGAATTTCCCCAGCCGTACGAGTCTCTATATACAACCAGTCGTTCGTTTCTGTTGCGAAAATCCTGGAAATGGAGTATACCCGACGAATGACACCACGCAAAAAAGGATTTGCCGCGTACCGCGATGAATCGACGATGATCCGATTCGCATTAAGCCCCGCGACGGGATCGAATTTGCACGCGTCGTTACGCTCTCGCATTTCTCCTCCTGGGAAATGAGCACATTCCGATAATTGCGCTTTCGGTGGATTGTTTACCTCCGCGATAACGATCGTCGCGATTCTTTAGCGCGCACGTGCACGCGATAATAAGCCTTCGTAATCGGTGCCGTGCAATTGTATGACAGACGAAACGGCGCGATTATGCGAAAATACGCGTCACCGGTTAGCGACGCTTTGTCCCACTGTGGGAATCAATTTCTATTTGATCGTCAATTCCCGTCTGTTGGTTGATGGATAAGTTAGGTTTTGTGGCGTAGCAGTTTCCAATTTTTTTAGAAGGATCTTCTTTGAAAGAAGGAAAATTTCCGTGTTGGAAATGTCGAATGGTAGATTCATAGTGACACGAGGGAAGTGTTCTTCACGAGTTGCTGTGAATATCGGTGAGTAGTGTAGTCGTGATAATTAAGCATTTTGGTTTCTGAGTGTTTTTTTTTCATTGAAGTAGATTGGAATTAAACCTTTTTACCACTGAACCACTTTATGACTAAAACATTTTGCCAACGAGTTAAAGAGTGACTATTTCTGTTTTAACTTATAATAAGTAGAAACACAAACGTTTATCAACTCCTTGAAGTTCGGTGGATTAGAAACTATCCCACTTTGGGTTAGCTTTACTATTTTATTTAAAGTTTTTCATTCGTGTGGCAATACTATATGAACTAACGCTGAAAGTAAAATAAGTGGAATCAGAAATGTGTACAAGTCGAAACGCGTTACAAGTTGTTGACACTATTCTTCTGTGTAGCTTGAATTTTATTTTTATTTTATAATCGTGTGCGTCAAAGAGTTAAATGGTAATATAATGACAGCGATTAATTAACAGGTTCGTTCTTGTCTACTGTCGATGCCATACGATTCTAAGGCGACTCGAGTAAACGATCACATAGCAGTTTCAAGATACCGTAATTTCATTGCCAGCGTGGCCAGGAACTCGTATACCAATTTTTAGGCGAAAAACAAGATTCTCCAGAGCGTCTGTTTGGAGGAATGGTGCTCGACGTGACATGGGTTAGCAGGGAGCAATACATCGACGGCACTTTCGTCGGTACCGACCTGGGGGACACGATTATTGCCTCCGCAGAATCCCCAACTACGTCCACCCCCGTAAGGTTCCTCCAGCCACGAGATTTCCCTCCGTGCGTCCCGTTCTTCCCTTCTCTTCCTCCTCGTGGCCGTGGTATCCCGGCTTCGGTCGAGCTTACCCAACTTACTCGACGGCGACCCGCGTTGCCGTCATTGCCAACCAAGTTTATGGCCCAGACCGACGCCCATAAACTGTACAAATGGTAAATCTACCGTAAGATCATCCCAGCCGAAAATGATGTATCGTAGGTACCGCGGGACGTACACACGAGAATCGGCAAACCTACCGCTTGACCTGCCCCTCCCCACCCTCTCCTGCCACTATGATACCACCTATTGCAGGAAAGAATCGACGGAGGGATGTGGAAGCAACAACGAGGGGAGGTTATTGCGTTCGGTCTCAATTGGTGTTTCTAGAATTCCTGACGGACTTCTTCTTCAAACTCTTTCATTCTTAGGTTGTACCGATGCCTGAATAATTTTTCCTGGGTTAGTTAGGATTAAAATGTTGAGCTACCTACGTATATATTAATACAAATTGACCCATACTATTTGACTTCTTCTTCAAATGTTCATTCTTATGTTGTACTAGCGCCTGAATCATTTTTCCTGGGTTAGTTGGTGCCAAGTGTTGAGCTACTTAACCCTTTCAGACCTAACGTCCACAATTGAAGACACAAAATTTAAAAATTACCATCACTATCGTTTAAGACAAATGTCCGTATTTGTGCACATGAAGAAAGATCAGTTTTCCTGGAAAACTGGACTATTAGGATTTCTTTACTAAACTACATTAGTACGAGGAAAAAGAAATTCAGGTCTGAAAGGGTTAAGTGTATTTTTATATAAATTGACCCCTACCATTTGACCTGTCCATAACCCACGAATACACTATATGTAGGAAGAAGAAGTTGACGAAGGGATGCGAGTGCAATGTCCCCAACGAGGATAGATTACCATGCTCAGCCTCAATCGTTTTTTGTACGAGTCTTGTTGGATCAGTTCTCCAAAAAGAGAACTTTTCAATTGCCACTTTAGCTTCCCTATTTTATCTGCCTCATCTTTCCATGGGAAGGTTCCAATATGATGATATTCTTGCGAGCTATTCTAGTTATCCATGATCCATCCCGAGGTAGCTGGGGTTACTTGTTTAATTAGTTAAGCGTATTTTTATATAGAAGCAGGACCCCTACCATTTGACCTGTTAACCTCCCAAGATATTACGTATAGCATGGAAGGGTTAATGGAGGGTTGCGAGAGCAACGACACTGGCGAGGGTAGGTGACTATAGCGAGTCGCAAACGTCGTTTCCTGGATTTCTGTTCGATTGGAAAGCGGACATGACGTTCCATATGTCTCTGTTCTTCGTCAATGAATACATACTTCATATATCACAAGCCCGTCTACGTTAAACTTTCATTTAAACAAAAATTGCACTACTCGTAGATCCACAAAATGTCAAGAGACTCATGATGAAGCGCCTTATACGCAACATATTTACATATTTAGCGTTGTAATTTTTTTCAAAATAAGTTTTTAATGCAGACAGTGTTCAGATCTACCTAAACAATGTATGTGTGGTAGCTATTGTTATCCGAGGCCTAAATCCTGAATGGATTTCAGTCGAGGTGTTGTCGACAAAAATCCTTTGAAACGTGTGCAGGACGCTTCGCGGAGCATGAAGCACAGAGAAATGGGGATCAATGTACACAACGATTGGCCGCGCGAACATAGACTGCCGCTTTTAGGAGCTTATCCTCGTTACACTGTTGTACCGCCATGTAATACTGTCTTAACCGAAGAGGACCATTGTGATCTTATTTCCTGTCCAGCTCGGGCTACCGATACTTTCGACTCGGATTGTTCCGCGACCTCTAAACGTACTCAACACAGAAAATGGACACCGAGTCCAATCTTAAATTACAACGCGCGTTTGTCAGAAGTTGGAAAGTAGTTTAAACGAAAATTGCAAGAATGAATCACGTGAATGCGTTAAAAGTTTATTGACCACACGACCTATATCAAACTCGAAGAGGCCCTCAGAGGCTGTAACTATGTTTGATTGTAGCTGCAGTACGGATATAGCGATCCCGAGGTACCCGAGTTATAGTGGGGCCAGTTAAAAATAACTTCACTATAATACTTATCACCTTATTTATTAGAATAATTACTTATACTTAAATATTTGCACATATGCCTGTAATCATAACGAAGGCACAATTGTAACTGTCTCGTTACGTCGCACAGCAAATATAATATATAATACGATGTAAAAGCTATATTATACAGTCAGTGCCATAAGTATTCGGACTCTTAGTGTCTATCACCAAAATTTATCTAAATTAAATGAAAGTTTGACGTTTCTAAATAAATGTTTCATTATAAGTATGTATAGGAATAAACTTCACATATGTATATATTCATAATGAAACATTTATTTGACAATCTCAAACCTGTTACTTAATTTAGACAAATTTCTTTAATAAACATACAGGGTATAAATACTTATGACCCTTGTATATGTATCCATTAAATGGCGTAACAAGCGTCCTTATTAAAATATAAATGTACATATCCTGGCAGATACAGAAATGAATGCAAGAAATACTGTAAACGGTATAAACACTACACCTACCGACTCTTTTTTCAATTAAATGCAAAAATATTTTACGTGGAACTAAATTGCATAAAGCATGAAACAATTGTATATAATTTATACATAACGTATAAGAATTGTAAATAAAAATTTGAAAACGGTCATTTGACGAGTCGTGGTAGGTTTAGCGTTGAAACTATAGAGCAAGACTGATGTGTGGTTAGTGTGTACATTGTACTAACACAATAACACACTGTACATAAAGCAAGGCAAAGCAAAGCAAACCCGAGGAGGTTAACGAATGCATTTCAACAGCACAGTGACTCAAAGAATCGTCCTGAACGAGCCGTGTATGCTTCGCGTATCGTTCACCCTTCGCCACGCGTTGTTAAGTAGCCATTAATGTACGATTGTGTTACCACATCGAATCCACACTGGCATTCGTGACGCAATATTCTGTGGGCTCATTATACCCCAGACCAGATTGTTCCCCAACGGACGCGTCCCGTTCTTGGCTCACCACCGGATTTAACTTCCCGATACCCACACCTGTGCTTTACCTGCAGCCCCAGAGTGTGATCAACTGCACGTAATGGGACAACCCTTACTAAATCCAGCATTGTAAGAAATTGGCCAGAGTTAATAATAGCGCTCTGCTTTCCTTCACCTTTGTGCCTGCCGGCGCGCATTGTGCCCCGGAACTATATCGGCGCTCGTGTGGGATTCGAGCGGATTCGATGAACTCTGGTACCCTCTTATGTCCGCCGAAGAGGATACCGCGGACAGGATACGCTGCATTCGCCTTTCACGCCCAAACGGGACAGGATTAGAGGAAGTAGCTGCTCTGTGTCGGGGTAGCTCGAGCAAAAGCTGAGATTTCTTATATGTTCGACGAGTGTTGCACCTTCTTCCCTTGGGAACTGGTTGGTGAAGGTTTCCATGAACTTCCAGGCTCATTAAAATTCTAAACATATGTGGACACTGCTAGAAGTAGAATATAAAAGTGCTTCTCGTTCCATATCACTTGTTTTTTAATGCTATATCTACAACGGCTGGTCGAATGACCGTTTTCAACCTTTTGTGTATAATTCCTACATGAGGCATTCATTGTACAAATCGATTAACTTTACGAGTCACATGAAAATTGTAACATTACTGACGATTATTTTTTTGTTATACTTTCTTATTAATTTTATATATCGTTTGACGAAAGCTATATCTGTATTTATGCATTCACAAAATTTATTCGAATTTTTTTTATATAGGGAATTTTAAAAACAAAGTACATTATTTCATCGCATTTCTCTAATTATTGTTTCATGAAGTTAATCGATTTGTGCAATGAACGGCTCATGTACAATTCTTCGATATATTATTCAAGATATATTATTAAAACAAGCCATTTGACTGATCACGGTAGAAATGGGTTCAAATGTCGGTAGGTCTAGCGTTAAATAGACTGACAACCACCTGACGGACCTGAATCCAATAGTCCCTAATGAACCCTCGATCCCATCCGAATATTAAACACTCGCCGCTGAAAGTGCCACACGAAAGTGTTTGGCGTCGTCCCGCAAATCTCGCGGACTATTATCAGCCGCAGTCCTTCACCTGCATCCCGTTGCATCCCTTTACCCCGACGGGATGGCAGAAAAAGCCGAGGAGCATCGACACGAAATGGAAGTAAAGGCACGAGCGGGGGTTCGTCGGCGGCGTAGAGCGGCAGCATCTGGTGCGGCCATCCCTCCGCTTCCTCTTTTCCTTACCCGTTGCTCGTCTCTTTTCCGCCCTGTCGTTTTTATCCCCCTGTCCCGTATCGTTCCGTCTCTCTGCCCTATCGCCATCTCGCTCGCGCTCTCTCTCACCCTCGATCCGCGTCCCTCTTTCTCCGTCGCTACTCACCCTGTCCTCACTCCTGTTCAGGCCGCTGCCGTTGTCCCGACGTTACTTCCGTGACGATGAGCTTCAATACGCGCCGATAGTCGCGGCGGGAAACCAACGAGCCTACCCAAAGTCGTCCATGGTTTCCACGCATCCAACCCAACCCAAACCCGGCCTAGCTCAACCTGGGACGCGACCGACACGTACACGCGAACTCGATGCACACATCCAGAGGTCCATCCATCGCGGTTATGCGTGTGTGTATAGGTGTAAACACACGGTGAACAGACGCCAAGCGAGAGAGAGACAGAGAGAGTGATAGACAGAGGGGGTGGAGGGGTGGTTGCGCCCGCGCAACCATCCGTTCCTCGCTCCTCTGAAATAATAATAGAAGAATGAAAATGAAAGAAAAGGAAAAAGTAATAATCTGGGGGATCTTTTAAAATCCATCGAAGCAGACGAAGCCGCCGGATTGTGTTGTGTGTTAGGGCAATCTCACCGCCGTTGCCTCCGCGGTGTATATCCTTCCCTCGACGAGCCTGTATCGTCGTCTCTTCCCTGTGCCCCATCTTCTTTCTTTTTTTTTCTCTCCTTTTCTTTTTCCATCGTTTCGTGGTTCCGTTGTCTCGTTCCTTGTCGTGCCCGGGCGCACGCCCCTGTAAAAGAAACCAGAAACGTCGACGCGCACCGCCGGATAGCCGGAGATACGATGTTGTACGCTCCTGATGTCGTTCGGGGGAGAAAGATATACCCACCTGACAATACGTATGTATCGGGCCGTGCCGCGGAACGACGTTTATCTCCGCTCGTTCCTTTTTTCCCTATCCATCTGCGAGACCCACCCGATTCTTCGAGAGCCGGCCGTTATCGGATTCGCCGATAGCTTCCGGTGTGTCTTGGACCACTCGCCGCATCCAGAGATCCCCACCTCCTCCGCCTTAGTTAACTCTTTGAAGTTAGGTGGCTTAAAAATTATCCCACCTTTTGCTTAGCTTTACTATTTTATTTAAAGTTTATCATCCATGTGGTGGTACTGTGAACTAACGCTAAAAGTACAATAAGTGGAAGAAATGTATACAAGACACAACGCGTTAGCAAGCTGTTGACACTGTTCTTTTGTGCAGCTTGAATTTTCTTTTTCTTTTATAATCGTATGCCTCAAAGAGTTAATCCTCGCTGCCAACGATCTTTGTTGTTTCTCGATGAATTGCAATTGGGATTCGAAGTGTTCGGTGATTGGAGGCACCGTTAGAATATCAAATGTTAGAAGATTGGTATCGATAGCCAGCCCTTTGAGTACCTTTTAAATATTCGCAGTATCCGCTAAAGCGAATAAAAAATGCTCGATCAACGTAGCTTCACAGGCCAATCCAAATGGCGATTTTCTGTCGCGTTGAATAGTTTAACAGACTTGCGGCAACGACTGCAGAATGTTTACCAAGCTGTTAAAAATAAAACGGGAGGTTTTTAAACAGTACGGAATTCCACGACACGAAGAAGCGTTTCATTCCGCGAAACTTCCGTAACTTTCCACTCATTAACGAGTCACGGAGACAGGGAACCGAGATCTAGAAAAAACTTAAACGCCAATTTCAACGCACGAATAGTTACGTATGTAAT
Source organism: Hylaeus volcanicus (assembly GCF_026283585.1). Lineage (NCBI taxonomy): Eukaryota > Metazoa > Arthropoda > Insecta > Hymenoptera > Colletidae > Hylaeus > Hylaeus volcanicus. The sequence continues at coordinate 15,815,051 of NC_071979.1, read as the reverse complement.
GGACTAATAATAACTCTGGAGAGGACGTATTGTCTCGTGACGTAATCAACTATTACGAGATACTTGTCTAGCGAATCTAACGAATGATTCTGAAATCTCTTTTCTAGAGAGATGCAGTCTCACTCTCGCGGTATTAAGCCTCAAACACCAACAAGCTTCCTCCTTTCACTACCTGGAACACTCTCAGACACAATTTTCTATTCATTGGCGAGTAACGCCGGTAGAAATCCGAGGTTACGAAAGAAAGCATACATCAATCTCAAAAGAAAAATAGTTTCACTCTGGAAACGGTCTTCCAATGACCCCGTAGTCCCGCTTTCGTGCTACCAACCCCTTAACATCCTTTCACTAAGCCTTTGCAATCCGAATTTTCCGATCTCGATACGTGTATGTTGAGCCGCCCTTAACATAGGGCCGCGAAAGGCTAAACATTTCCCGGATCTGAAATGCTACATGCAAATAAGCATCGTCAATAATCTTCCTCCCCGCCTACTCCCGCCCACCCCCCAATTATCCAGAACATTTCCGAGCTACAATATCCACGGTGGCTGACATCCTCACGTTACACGAAGAGCATTCCTCGGGTCAGCGAATTGGCTCCAGCATAGGCTTCCGGCTCTTTAGGACGCGAAACTCGCGAACGCCACGCATTTGACGCATTAACACGACCTGTAACGTCGAAAGGGGGCTCGATGTTCGGCGGGAAACAGGAACGGCGGGGAATTTCGGGGCGGTTGACAGGAGGCAGATACGAGCGGGAATAAGACAGAACGCTAGACGAGGAACGATAGGACAGCCTGGAAGAACGAGGGACAGAGACAGCGTTGGTACAGACGAAACGTGACAGAGCGAGAGAGGCGACTGGGTTTCGTTTCGGGGTGAGCAGCAGGGGAAGGGGGTGGAGGCACAGGATTTCACGGGAGGCTGATCACGAATGGACGCGTCTCCCGCAGCTCTGCCGCTGACAGCCAGGAATTGGAATTGCATCGGCGTCGCTCGATAGCCAACCAGCCCGCCAGTCAGCCAGTCAGGCAGCCAAACGGCCTAACATAGCATGCCTGCCCGTCCGTTCGCCTGCCTGAATGCCTGCTGCTGCCCCATACCCCCCCACGCCGTCTATGCCTGCTCCTACCTGCCCGTCTGTGCGCCACGCTCTGTTTGGCCTGGTTCTCCGTCCGTCTGTCTGCGTACAGACCGAATCTACTGCCGGTTTCTCTGGCAATCCTCGAACGATCCCCTTCCATGCTGCGTGGACGCGAGATTCAGAGACACATTCAAGACGGATAGATGGACCAGGTGCCAATCCTCCGTTACCTCTCAGCCTCGGACACATACCAGCCACCTGTGTTCGAGATTCGAGGATCTCGTTGCGGGATAATGCGCCTCCGAGTATCGCGGCCCGCTGCTCGATTCTCTGGGAAATTTACTGGGGGGATGTTCGCTAATCGAAGGCGATTTCGCGGAATTTATGAGTTCGGATCTTTAGGATTGTTGTAATGTGCAATGAATGATGGCGCTAAGTCTTTTCGTTGCTTTCAAGCTAATCTGGAACTTACGAATGGTGGTAGGAGGAATGTTAATCCTTTGCACTTGGATGTATCTTTTAAGGGGACATCGTAAGTCCAGGCAAACTTTATTAATGATTACACAGGATAAATTTATAGAAGCGTAAAATTTGTAAAAGTGATTCCTTGAAGGTTTCTATTCAAATATTACGAAAAATCGAATGAAAATATGGTACGTGTAATAAGATACATATATATAACAAATATGAGCATGTGTTACATGAAAAAAGAATCTGTGAATAGTCTACACCTTAAAAAAACAACGACAAAGAGCATTTGTATAAGAAAGTAACATGTGGGAACATATTTTGTATGGCATGGTGCAATTTGTGAACATAAACAAGAAAGCCTAAGACTGCAACTTAAAAGACAGAAACTATCAATGCATATATATCTATGATTGTTCCACACATTATCACACATGAGAACAGTATAAAATTTTGATTTTTGAAATAAACATGTATCTCAATGTCAATGTTTATAAGTTACATTATGGAATACGACATGATTCCTTTTTACATATTCTATAACGAAATGGCTCCGAGTGCAAAGGGTATCGTGTAAAAAAAAGTATACATGTCGAATTAAGAAATCTCCCCTTTTTCGAAGTCGGTTAAAAATATATTTGAATCGGAGAGCTGTGTTTTGTTCGTAGATAATATCTTCGAGTGAGAATGATCCAAGGAATAATTTATGACAAACGAGGAGTTTCTACTGCAAGCCTATAAAGAGTATTCCTTAGCCTGTAAGAGTATTCATTATATTTCTTTCTCCACGAAGATCCATTATTCTGTAATTAATCTAGAAACAATGTTGCGTACAATTAAGCACTATTTCCGTCAAAAGACATTATTACGATTTAAATGCGATAATACCGGTGCATTCAGTGGTCATAATGACGGTTTTATTCACCGCGGTAAATTGTTGAATAATGCTTTGTGCCATTTACTATAGTACACAAATGCGTAGGCTGTTTCATAATTCGAGGTGCACATACGAAATTAAGACAAAATTGAATTGCGGGTTACGTGTACGATCGCCTCCTTCCCCCCTAATAAACTGTAGTAGAAGTGAATGATTCGCGACAATGTTTATTCAAATGTGACACTTGAAATATTTTCTAAATTAACCCTTTGCACTCTTAAGGCTACCTGTACTGCCCAGGCACTTGAAGTCGCTCTACTCTCTATTCCCAAACTCACTGCCCACAATTTATCATTATTTAATAAGCGATATCTAAATGGGTGTCTAAATTCAATTAGTTATAAGATCAATATTCTTAGCAATAGCGTTAAAAAATACGTTAGTTTCCCATTATTTGTTTCAAATAACTTCATATAAATAATCAAATGAAGGACAATATTTCCATTAAACTATTATTATTTGTGTATGGTTATGTTTGGTTAATAAAAATGTAAAATTCTAAAGAGAATCGTATAATTTAGTAAACTGCCAAATTTTTCATGGTGACTCCGTAATTCAGGAATCCAAGAAAAATGGTCTTGGAGTTGACTTCCTGCATACAGGCAAACTGCTTGGAGTGCATAGGGTTAAGATTTATGAAATTAACACAAAATTGTCTATCGAATCTGACCAGTTACCTTCCGTCAACTTTTTCGACCAATAATTTTTTATATTTCGCCATCCACCCACAGATAACCCCCTTAACGCGCGATATTACACACTTTCGGTATTCGCGGGCCATAAAGGCGGATCTATTTACCAACGGCAAATAGTCGAAAAGGATCATGGCCCGTTTGTCGCCGTTCCCTGGGAACTCGTTATTTGGGTTATCGAATACATATGTAGGTGTGTGCGGCAGCCGTACGTGGGCAGATACGTTACGAGCACGTATAACCCGGATTGATGCCGTTGCATGGGAGTTCCGCGAAATACCGGATACCCGGCTGCTCGCCAGTATTGTCAGACTCGTGTTTTCGAGAGGATTGGATTTTTTGATTTAAAGGGCGCCTCGATACCTATCCCAGCGATCCGCGATTCGACCGCCGATCCCAGCGCCCCAGCGTCGACTGCCATTCGCGCCCTGGCCCGAATTTACCGCTTAAAAACAGACGTTATCCCGCGATTACGTCTCCCCGCGCTTTGGGAATTCGTGATCGACGTGACACGTGTTCTACACGTCCACCACACGAAACGAATCGTTCCCTAGTTCTCTCTTCATTCGATTTCTCGTCAAGATCGCGGCCGTTCGCCTATTTCCTAATTAAGATCTGCTACACGCCATTTTATGGCCTGTTGGAGGTTGAAACGAACTGAGCCAAATAGTTATTGTCATCGTTTCTAAATTATGCGAATTGTATTACCATTGTACAGGATTTTGTACATAAAATTCAGTGGTTACGTGAAGAAACGTTGGATAAGAAGAAAAGACAGCGATAGTTAAAGTTAACTGTAAGGAAACTGTACGCTCGGAAACAGAATGTTCACTAGTCTGACACGGATCTATTATTTATTACACACGAAAGAATAAAATTAAACAAATCTGGACTACACTGTTCGAAATATACAATTAGACGCAACCTCGCAATTCTCGCTCTGACTACCTATTACTGGCTCTGGGACGACGAATGATTTTTCAGTTTTTATCGAATCGGAACTCCAGTTTTCAACCGATCAATACATGACACGCGGAAGTCCAAAACAACAGATACTATTAAAATCATTAATCTCATCAACCGTGGTCAGATTAAATGCGATTGGTTGGTCAGACTACTGTGAACCAGAGTCACCAGCGCCAACGGAATCGCGCGAATTTTGAGCAACCATCTATACTTGCTTTAAGCTTACAATCACCATCCAAGATAGAAATAATGAGTCTAGTGACTTCTTTTATGTATTTTTTCAATTATCTTCTTATCTTATATTACCATCAACACTTGCTTTACACAGCTCACTATCACCATTCATTCGACATCCTCCTTTCATCCCCATCGCAGCAAAGCGTTAACAACTCAAAGTACCCAATAGAATGTTATTAAACACCAATAGACACCGCATACGAAAGAATTCCTCACGCGCAACGCCATAAATTATTTCCGCCTCGGCGTCATAATGCGACGATCACTCTAAATGGCATAGGGGCGACCGCGAACGTTACGAGACTCGGATTCTTTGCGCGGGACCCCCAGAGGAGTATCCATTGATATTAAAAATGTAGCCAACCTAGCGGAAGGACCGAAAGAACGCCACGGAGGGACAATAAATGCAAATGCGACAAAATAGAGCCTTAGAAGGTGGTAAACGTGGTAACGAGCGTGAGGTTATAGTCATCGCCGAGAAAAAGGGCCCCCAGGGACGCGGTGTGTGTCGTCGTTCCACGCCCTAACAAGGACCCCCGTGGCGCGTGGAAGCGGTCCACGGCTTCAACCACGCCGAACCGAAAGCTCCCTCTATCCTTGGACCTCCCACGTACACCCCCTCGTGGCCGCAACCCCTTAACGGCGTAGCCCCTTCTTCCGTGGCCATATCGACGGTCCTAGAAACGAAGCTTTTCACCTCCATACTAATAACGCGAGCGATGATAGCGCGAGCCGCACGCGGCCGCTCCCACGGGGGAGGGTGAAAGGAAAAGGGGTATGTCAGGTCGTTTGGAAGGCTCTGCGTTCCCTTTGCTATTTCCATGAATGGGCGAGGCTTCTTCTTTACTGTAAAACTGTAACCCTTTGTTGATCTTTGGTATTGAATGTTAAGGTTAAACTTAGGATAGTAATATCCAAATCATACAACCCACCCCCTAACCTCAAGTTACCCTAATCTGTATAATTCATTTGCGTCACGAAAATCGGAAAATTCGTTTCTGTTATTAATATTTTATTGGGTTATCTGGAAGATCCATGTCAAAATTCAAATGTGCCGTTGAATTTTTCTTAAAAATTGGCACGAACTTTCCGAACAACCTAATATTTGAATTCGATTGCCAAGTAAAATCCGCGAATATATACGCTAATGATGCAAATGGATCAACTGCTTAACGAAAGACTCAAAAATTCTTCGATCTTGTTTTATACCAACACGAGTGGATCTAATACGCGTGCAACAACATCATGCTAGCAGTTCGAGACGCAAGACACGAGGCACGTGCGTCTAAATGCATTCCGTTTTGCATAACTTCCTCTGCTCACCCCTTTTTTACGACGCCTCCACGGCGAGAGATGACTTATGTTCATAGACACCGTCGTTCCATAGCATAATTGTGGCCCCTTTTTCGCATAATAGCCAACGAACGGCGTCGACCTACGATCATCGACGACGAGGGGTTCGCCGTACAAAAGGGGCCACTTAATTTTCGCGAGCACAATGCGGATGCGACCCTTTTCCGCAAACGACGTTCTATTCGAGGGAGCCTGATCGTTACGATGTAATAAAGTTCGGTAATGATCGTGTTTTGAAAATAACCCAAAAAGAGGAAGATCTTACGAAGAAGGGGATGGTGCTCTCGAGGGTGCTTTTGTTGGAGCACATGGGACGACTCTTTTGGCTTGAAATACGAAGACTTTCAAGGTGTTAATTAGACTATGTGAGAAAGTAAAGTGAAGACATTTATTAACCCATTCATTGCCAATTACGAGATGTCTCGTAGTTCAAATTGATTGCAATTACTCAAGGGATAAGTTTATAGTTTATAGCCTTTTGAGTCACGAATTATTGCAAAAGAAGATCGTCAATTTTCTTTTTAAAACAACAAATTTAATATCACTTTTTATTATCAAAATAATAACCTAGATTACACATATGTATTAACCCTTGGCCTACGATCTACTCTTGGACCTCGTGTGCCATAGACCGGTATAAAATCTTTTATGCATGTTTATACGATATGTCTGACTCGTACTTTTCGTATTCGACTCGAATTCCTTACCATGTGCCTTATACGTTGTTATAGGCGAAAGGGTCAAATCTTGGCGCCCAATGCAAAACGCTTTTTTGCCGGACAATGAATGGGTTAAACGCTTTCAATTTTTATAGAGATTAAGGAATATTGCATGGAAAATAAATTCAATACTTTGAAGCTCTAAGAATTAAGTCTCATTCTAAACACTTTTTGCCACGCTCCTTTGCATTTCAAGTAGCATCCCAAAGAAATTTGAATCTTTTATACAGAAGACCGGAGCAGCAATCGTCACGCTAGCCAGAATGCAACACGATAATGTCGAAGATATTGAAACGTCTTCGCGAATCGATGAGAGAAATTGGCTAGAAACTTTATTTCCCACTCCCGTCGATAAAACGTCTTATAGCCTACCATGGAAATAATCTCCGTGGATAGCGTTCGGAGTTAGGCGATCCATGCGGAAGATAGTGATCTTTACTGAAACCTACCGGCACATAAATGGCGTAATGTGCACCATGCTCAGACATTTGCAGTTATATAAAGAGCTGGAGCGCTCGTAGCCACGCACATGTACGCGCACAGCCATACTGACGAGTACATATACATATATATACATATACATACGTTCACTCAGTCTCTGGAGAAGAGTTCTGGTTCCTAGGACGTTCATATACACACGTGCGATCCTCCCTTACCAGAGTCGCGCGGAAAGGAAAGAAAGGTGGATAGAACGGCCCAAAGGGCGGAGATTAAGGGTCGCCGAGGAGATGAGTTTGTTAAAAAGGCAGAAGCGGGCCAGCAGCACGCATCACGGACATCAAAGAGACAAGACGAAATGAAATCCAACCGCTGCCCGTCGCCACCCCGCCTCGAGACTCTTCTCTCTTCCCTTCTCGCGTCCCCGTTCCCGTTCCTTTATCCACTCTCCTTTCTTAGCCTCGACTTCCTGCTACGCTGTCTGCGCCACTTTTTTCCCCTTCCCCTCTTCTTTGCCTTTTCTACAATCTTCGGTACTCCACATCCGCTGCAACCCCCCACGGCACCAGCTATCTTCCTCTGTCTGTGGCTCTCACTCTCTGTTACCAGCTATCTCTCTTCTCCTTGTTCTCTCTCACTGTCTCTACCTAGCTGTCACTATCCGATACCAGCTGCCTCTGTTACCCAACTATTTCTTTTTGGCTCTCATAGACTGATACCAGTCGTCTATCTCCATTTCTTTTGCAGTTCTCCACGCGGCATTGTCTAGAACTCACTTGACAGGCGCTCTCTCTCTCTCTCTCTCTCTCTCTCTTTCTCTGTTGCCCATTCTCTGTCATTCGTTAGTTTTCCTACCATATTTCGTTGAGTCCCCCTAGGCCTCAATATCTTGTACTAGTTATCCTTTTTGTTCCCTTCAACTACCTCTCTAGTTACACCTCTTTACCTAATGCTATTCATCTTTATAATCATATACAAAGTTTTATCTCTATCTACAGTCAGTCCCATAAGTATTCGTACCCCCTATTGAAGTAGTTTGTCTAAATTAAACGATAGATTTGATGGTTTCAAATAAATGTTCCATTATGGATATGTACATGAACAGGTTTTACACATGTATATGTTTATAATAAAAATTTATTTGGAAACATCAGACTTAACATTTAATTTAGGCAAATTTCTTGAATAGATATACATAGAGAGTACGAATACTTACGAGGCTGACTGTACATAGACGCCTCTATTTCAATAAACCGAAGTTTATAAAGAGATTCATAAAGCTAGAGACAGATGTAGACGAAAATAAAGATAGAAAGAGATGTATAGCCCAAAGTCAAATACGAAGATGAGAGGCAGAATGAAGGAAAAGATTACGCGAATACTTTATGCGTCCCGCGGACGGTTGGCGCACAGAGAGCACTGTTTCTCTCGCAATTCCTGGATCGTCCCAAGCTTTGCTTCCCGGTGCTAAGCGCAATTTTTAAGGGCGCGTAGAGACCGTGTCGACTAATTGTTTTGTGGCCCAGCGGCAGTCGAGACTGCACGTAATTTCGCACAGTTTTGCGTTTGAGAAATCGCGAATGTTGAACGTGTCAATGGTTTTTATGATTTTGGTAAAAGATGCTGGCGCTCTTCTTTCCCGTGTCAGACTCAGATCATTTACCAGACATCTTGGGTAATTTTGTCCTTTGAACGTTGACGTCTCAGATGTTTCTCGTTTTCGATATCTCATTCGGGTGGCGTGCAGACGGACAATTTTAATTTGAGCGACCAAAGATACGTATAATTTTGAAAAATAGTAAATAAATATGAACTTAATAAGTAAGCGATCGTAATCATTCATTCATATTTGGAGGATATAGATAGAAATAAGTTTTGTCGATATTGTGGGTCAGCAGTAAATGTTTAAAATAAAATAATTAAGTGGATAAATAATTTTAAAGAATTATTACAGTGGGGATGAAGATTGAAGGCCGTATTAGTTGCGCATAAACTCCAGAAATAGAATTTTCCATGGAATGGTGGATAAAACTCAAAGATAGGTAGTAGCGCAGTAGTATGACCCATTATAAGTCAGACATGCATTAGAAGAATTTCATATTCGCAATCCGTGGGTAGATAACGATTCTCTTGAACTTCCTACATGTCATGCACTGTAATTCGAAGACATTGCAATGTAAATACAATGTTTGAAACAGTATTAGTTTCTCCGTTAAAGATTTAAAATGGACAAACTGTGAAGAGTACATATTGTGTTCTGGAAAATTGTGTAGCAAAGAAAGGGTTACAAGATTCAAAATGATATAAATTTGGTTATACCAAATAATGTTTCAATCAGCAAACTTTCTTCATTCCAAACTCATACCAATAAAACTTCCGAGTTAAGACACAGCAGAGCCCTCGAGGAAGCGTCTTCCGTCCGCCCAATTCAAATTTCCAGCGCGGGAAGGATCGAATCATAAATATGTATCCCGTTGGTAACCGCTGGATTCGTGGAACTTCTTTAATTGAGTTATTTTGGTTTTCCAGCGGGCAAACCGACGAAAGAGATTCCAACACCTCCGGAAAATCCTTGTGGGAAGCGTGCAGCCACGAAATCTTCTCGGAACAGCGGCGTATCGCGATCCTGCCAAGTAAAATTCCCTCGCTAACCGTATGATTACGTCGCTGAACGCGTCCAGCGTTTTCTCCTAATGAAAATCGCGCGTTAAGTGACCATTCGGAGCGAAAACTTAATAGCATTTACGCGAGACGCGTGAAATAAAACTGTTGGTTAAACGAGAATCCACCGCGACCCAATCTTCGTCTTGCGAGCCGACGTTCTGCTCGAAGATTATGCGATAATTAAAATGTAAAGAACGATTAAAATTTGATTACTCCTTTTTCCGCACGCGGAACGTACTCTGGGGATCCTCAGGTTCTTTCGAGGATTAAAGGGTTATTCTTGGAGAGGTGGAAAATAACTTTTACACATTATTCGATTCGACATAAAGGAATCACAAGTCTGACTCTCATCACTCGTGCCGTCGGTTCGCACCAGTAAAAAGTAATGTACCGTAACCGCAACCGGCAGTCACGCGTCGCAGCCCTGGCGCCTTAGCCAGGAGCATTCGACACTCAAAGGGTTAACTCGTCGTCGAATTCCGAGAGAGTTATATTAAAAATTCCCGCGAACGTCGCATTATGAACCCCTCGAGGCGTTCGCCACCCCCGTCGCGAAAGAAACGCTCGAAACAAGTGTACTATGTAGGTCGGTGGCCGAGGGGTGATGTTGCGGGGGTTGGAGGCTGGCGTGCCGCTACCGCTGCTGGCATTTTAATATCAGTCGAAGCTCGTTGGAGAGCCGAGGGGGAGGGGGTGGTCGCGCATAAGTGCCGGCAAGGAGGGTGAGCTAGGTGCGCGGAACCGTCGTGGGGGACAGGTCGAAAGGTGGACGAGAGAGCGAGCCGTAGGGTGATGAAGGGTGAAAAGAGGAGATCCAAGTCGGACCAGTCAGCTGTCTAATGACTCGTTACCGGGAGAGCTCGTAACGAGGCCACCGATAAGTGACAGCAGGTATCCCGTTCCCTACGTGACCATGCTTGAAGAGGGTCGCAGTGGTGGACTAAAGCGGGGAGGACGGATGCGGCCAGGAGAGGTTGCTTACCTACGCTTCTGCATGTCACTGGCACTTGCTGGTCGCGCGCTCGGTCGATGCCGCGCCGCGGCGAGGGGCAGGATCAAAGCAGTAATTAACGTTTTAATCTCAAGCAATTCGACGCTGAAATACGCTTTTAAGAAACGGATACGGTAATTGGACGAGGAGTGGAGTTTTCGCTGCTCCGAGGCCGCAAATTACGTGGAAGGGAACAGAGACCCATGAAGAACTGAGGGGAGAGATTGGAAAGAAGTAAACGGTTCCGTTGGATGTACCGGATGGTCTAGGAAGAGTCGAATAGTTTTAAGTAGAGACACTGGTGAGCGTAAAAACCTAATAATTTTCGGACAATGAGGTAAGACAGACAGGAAGATAATTGAGGCATACATGGAGTAGAATCAATAAGTCAAATGGTGAACGCCACAGTCTACTCAATTCAATATTATTTTATGAAAAAATTTGTACAAACTATTTAAATATATATGATAATATTTTTAAAAGTTCGATAGATTTAACGATTCTTCTCTATCCTAAAAAAAATGCCTTCAAAAAACGCTTTTTTAGGCCTCCTCCTAATTCAGGATACTCCCTTAGAAACTTATTTATTGTTAGTATGTCCATACATGTTGTATTGGTAAAATAAGATAAAATAAAGACCATAGTACTGTTTGAAAACCTACTTATTGTTAGTATGTCCATACATGTTAATCAATTGATAAATAAAATAGGGAAAAATGAAAACTATATTGAGTGTATTATTTGAAAATTTACTTATTGGTAATATGCCATTCCAAAAAATTTATGATTTACTCTATGTTACTTCGATTCACATTACAATAATACGATAAATAATATTAAAAGGCCATCAGCACATTTCGTATCTATTTAATCCTCCTTTAATTGTGTGCATTAATTATTCGTTCGAAAGAACGCGCAGAGATCACAGTATCGATGGAAAGCTTAATTCATACCCTCGCGCAGGGTTCCATAAATACAACTTGATCCTGCCACTAAGAAAGTTTACCCACCCGCGATTTTATGGCTTGTCACGCATTAACGTATTTATATAGACCACCTTTAACCCTTCCATCGCTAACTGCGCGTAATAATTTAAATAGAATTTAAATCGTGTTATAATTAATCCCGGGCTTTACATACGCCGCGCGTTTCATATGTTTATACTTGGAGAACGCCATCGACGTGTACCGAACGTAGCAACCACTTCCGTCTTACTGTAGCCATTTTTTAGAATCAGCATTATGTGTTAACACTAAACCTACCGGAGTTTCATTTGTACTTATTTCTAAATTAGCTAGTTGTATAGACAAACTTTCAATTGAATGTAAAAATATTTCACGCGATACTAAATTGAATAGTGCCTGAAACAATTGCATATAATTTAAATATTGTACATGAGACCTTTGTACAAAAGTTTGAAAATGGTCATTTGACCTGTCATAGTAGGTTTAGAGTTAAAATAATTAAACATATTCGTATAACCAAACTTTCTACCGCAACGTCACGAAAATCAACCCTCGACCGGAAGTACCTCGTACAGGATGCAACAAAACCTGTACAAAACCTTCGAGAACAGCGTCTCGAAAAACGATCCAAATCCGAAAAGTTGTGTTCGAGATGCCGATAGATAACTCCACGGATTCTAATCCCATTTGACGGTTCCTTCAACCCTCCCGTTGCGTCCAGGATAGAATATATCTCATTCTTACCGTCGAAACTCAACCTCCTCCGCCCAAAACTGTTCCTCTTTCGCTCTGTTCCCCTTCCATCGCCATTATGTTCCCTTTGCTGGATGGTTACGCGTCACTATAGCAACCCGCCACCGAGGGCAGACAAGAGAACGCTGGCTACCTACGCACACACCCACCCCTCTTAGCACAGGGTGGCAGGAGCATGCGTGCAGCCACGTGCTGTGTCCGTCGCGTACGGGGTGACCCATTTTAAAAAATCCTCGCACGAAATAGGCGGGGTCGGGATTTTTCGGTCCCTCAACGAGTCCATCTAGCGAAGAAGGAACGTCGAGATGCCTCGGTTAATTAGGTTGCCCACTTAGCAATGAGGAAGTAAGTGGATTACTCGCGAAGTGTCGCGCGAAATCTTTTTTTTTTTTTATTTTCCTCTGCCTCTGTTTTCTTAACTTCGTTCGCCCTCGGTCTGCGAAGGACGCGAGGAGGGTGGCCACGGGTTTGGAAACTATGTTTCAGAAATATTGGACGCCTCCTGAGCCTGTTCGTAACTCGTAATTGAATTTCGCGCGCGCTCGAGGACTCTGAAAAAGTGAAACGGATGCTGAAAAGGACAACGGAGGTCGAGTCGCAATTACCTCTGTCCTTCCACCGAGAATTTTTCCGACATGCCGACGCGATGGACACTTTTTTCAGATTAACTTTCAGTCGAGGCGATACTCCTTTTGGGATGGGGTACATTGAATTTGGAAGTAGCAGCTCCACTTTGCTAGACGATTTTGAAGGGTTGATACGGTTATGGAAAATTTGTTTGTACTCCATGGTAATATATTCATTTTTTCTGATTGAAAGCGTTATGGTTTTGGCTGGTGGAAAATATTAGATTGGCCAAAGAGTTCGTTACAAACTTGATGAGGACTTTTACAAAAGAGTAAAAAACTTTTTGGCCAACTTAATACTATCCCTCTTTCAAATGAGTTAAAGATCCTTCATCCCTCAACAACTAAAATCACTGCATGCTTACCATCACTTTTTCTTACCATTAAAACATAGAACAGAGGAAACACTCCGACTCCTACCTGGTGGATTTTCTTCAAAGTTGGTAGACGCTTTCGAATATCACCGCGCAACAGTTGTTCATCAACGTGAACACTGCCCACGAAAATGAAGACAGAATCGATCGTGAGGGTCTTTAAATAGCCCCAGGGATGAAACTGGACTGTCCTCCGGCGATTCGGCTATTTAAGGAAACGCCAGGGCGAAACTAACACGTTGTCAATTGCGAAATCGCCGTAGCAATGCCGGCGAGTTGCGCGAAATGCCTTGTGCTCGCAACACCAGTAAATGACGTGGTGCCGATCGAAGCACGTTCAGGGGCAAGGCCCCTTGATGAATTGTCCGCACGTGCCTGTCCACGTACCGCGCCTAATTACATGCTGATCGCAACGAGTACCTATATTGTCCTTTGAAATGCGAAATTGCCTATTGTCAACGTTTTCGCGGTCGACGCAACCGGCACCCTGTAATCGGAATCTATCTTCTGATACATTTTCAATCGGGGGTGCCATTGCTGTAACTTGTAACTTTCCTGAATCTCGCATTGTAATGCGTCGATGATATACTGTGAAAAGTATAACATATTTTTTTTCTATCATCGTAGGATGCAATTATCACAATTCTTTATTCAAAAGTAATGAACAAGTAGGTGGCATTGGGTAGTAAATTAGTAATCATCTAAGAAATGTGTATTCGAGAGAAGATCATCGTGAATAATTATTCACAATTGAACTATTCGTTAAATAGCTGTATACATTATCAGAACATTGACAACTGGCATTGATCAATACTGGAACGAAGTCTTGTTTGTCGCTACCCTTGCTGCGATCTCTTTATCCTTTTTTATTATTGTTTATTATTGTACGTATTACTTTATGTTTCTTGTGTTATTTTTTGCCTCTCCCTCTTTGTGTTTGAAGTTTTTATTTACTGTGTTCACCCTGTTGCGTGATAGGTAAGGCTTAATAAAACCAAGCTGAACCTTGCCTTTACAACACCCTGTATGTGTTTATAGTTTTTATACAGCTTAATAAAGATGTCCAGTAAAAATAAATAAAAATCCCGGGGAATATAGGAAGTGCAAAGGAGCATTCAAATATTGGAAAATACGTATGACGAGAGTACGAGTAGTTATTTACGACAATATTGTTAGATAATCTTATACGTCGACTACCTTCACCCTCTCAAACTCAGAGGTATTCTGGTAATCCTTGACACCTGGGTATTAGGTGAAAAACGATCGAAATTCATCGAATCGCCGAACGGGGAAGGAATTTTGATCGAAAGCTCATGAAACAGGGAATTATTTCGCGATTCGTGAGAGAGGTCGGAGGGAGTCCTGACGACGTGCCGTCCGTTCGGCATTTATTTTTTTTCCATCCTTAAAATCGTCCATGGTGGCGTGAGTCGTGGATTGATGTGTTTGCTGGAGCCGTTGATAGATGGAGGCGCCCGTGTTGTTGGCGCCCTTTCTATCCCCTTAACATAGACAAATGCTTCCTACCCACCCTCCCGGCAAATATCTCTCAGATTTATTATGCGAAACCGCTCCGACCTCGCCACGCGGCGACTACGTTCCTGAAACTTCTTGAGAGCAAAAAATTGGTGTTCTTTCATGCGCAGTCGTGCGTGCCGGGGTCGGCGAAGACACGACGAAGAAAAGCACTCCGATCCCGTGAAACCGGGACGAGCCCTTTTAATAAGTTTGATTTCAAGATCAACGTCTTATGCTGTATTAAGTAGAATGAAAACGAGGAGACGCGGCAAAAGAAACTTCCCGAACCCCCTGGCTCCCACGGTGGATTTTTTCGCAGTTCGCGATTCATTACGACCTTGCCTTTAAGCCTGACCACACTTCGCTAATTACATTCGGGGGAGGCTCTAATTAAATATCTCCTCAAAGACAACATGGACCCGAATTACTTCGACGTTGACGGGCAAGTGTTGTCAGTTTCGCGTTATAAAGGGTGAATGGGGAGGAACGGGACACGTAAATGGCGTGCTCTTGTGCTCGGGGATGCGGAAGAGACGAAATTCTTTACATTTGCTGCATCGTGGAACGGATGAAAATTCGAGGTTCCTACTTCAGAATGTCTTTGACTTATACAGGTCGTAAGATCGAGTGATGAATTGGCTTTCATGGGTAATTTGTATCGTGTTTGATTGGACGAGAGGCCCTCCTGATCTTTATCAAAGCTTTTGACACCAGCATAAGTGATAAATGTCTCAAAACCAGTATTTATCTATAATTCACTAGTAACTAGCGTACAAAAAAAAATAAAAAAAAAGCTAAAAATGTGTTTAAAAACTGTCCTAGCTTGGGTATCCCAATGCAAAGTCAGGAAGAGTAAAAAACACAGATGTGAAAAAACGGAGAAAGATAGGCGCAGGTAGATATAAATCACCTATCGCCAGTGGGCCGCGGTTCATTATCATTACTCGCGGTTCACGTGACTCGCCATGGCAAACGTACCGGTGGCGGATGACGTTGGTGCGGTGCTTGCTCCACACATAACAAACACACGCGTTCGCTCCCTTTTTCTCTCTCTCCCTCGCAAATTATTGTGGATATAAAAGCGCCGCGAAATAACGCTCCTGAACGAACGGACGAACAACCGAGCGAGCGAACTGGCCACGTTCACCTAAGTGCAAAACGTTACGCGCCCCCCTCCCGGCCGTGCAAAATGCGTCAGTCGATCTCGTCGCATATTTGTGGCTCTCCTATCCGGTCGTAAATAAAGTCCCTCTAAAAACAAAAACACAACGAAATAACGAACAAATGTACCCATCACTTCTGGTACATAAACCGCTGCAACCGTGTGCGCCCACCCCCACCCCCTGCTCCGGACGCTGGCGACGCCGATCACGCTGATAGTGGTCGTGCACCAAGCCACCGCTATACATTGACGATTACAGCCCAAGGGGGGGGGGGGGGGGGGCGAGGAGGATTCGTAAACTGCGACCAGAACGATCGCCAGCGATCGATCTTGGTGACGATCGCAAATGAACGCTGCTGGTCGTGATACTGTTTTGACAGTCGATGGGCCACGATGGGTTGCTCCAGTTTGAGGAAAGGCGACAGGGGGAAGGTTTCTAAGACGTCTGTTGGGGTTGAAGTTTAATTGGGACGCGTTATGCAGCAGCGATTTATAAGTAGTAATAGCGTAGATAGAAATGATAGGTAGAGATGTTTGATAAAAGTATGGAGGCCATAGATTTGTAAAAATTTTTAGCTTTTTACGATAATTACTAGCGAATTATAGATAAATACTGGTTCAAAGACGAACAAAGGATGTGTAGAATATGCAAAAAGGAAGGCGAAACAATTCTACATTTGATAAAAGAATGTGACGGGGTGGGAAACACAGAAATGGAAATAGAAACAATAGGCGGCGCTAACCCTTTCTATATCGAAATGGTAATGAAATAAAGAGATTACTACTACTACTACTACTACTACTAGTGAATTATAGTAAAATCATATCCCTATATAACTCAATGCCAATCATCTTCTTCAATTCCTCCTTCATTTTCCGGACAAGGACCAAACTACCCCGAAAACTAGCTACCTAATAACCCATACACCTGTCGTTTCAGGCTCCTCCTCGAGGCAATAAAATAGACTCCTGCGGATCGGGGCAGGAAAAGATAAATTGCGGTATTCTTGGATACCGCGGACGCAATATCGGTGTATATTTACGAGCTGGTGGAAAGGGGCAGCGGGTGGGGCACGAGATATCGTTGGGGTAGCGGAGACGAGGATCGAGGGTGGCGGCGGGTAGTCGGGGGCGGAGGTTTCTGGCGTTTCTTGCGAGACGAAGATCTCCGCGCTGTACCGCTCAAAAAACATTCAAATTAATTCCAGCCGGGTTGCTCCAATGATGGTGGCCAATGTTGTGCAACATAAGATGAGACCTCCGTTCCCCGCATACTCCTCCAGAAATACATGCTACACATGCACGCGAACCTGCCAACCCGTAAATACCAGCACGCGGGCAAATACACACACGTGTACACGTTGGACACGCTTGTGCATGTTTTTACGTGTATCGCCACCTGCGCTCGTGTACCTGTCGGTAGCGATGGGACCAATCTAGTGGTATAGTTATCAATATCGATGCCTCGTGCAATTTTTAAGAAAAACGTTAAGGTTTTATTATTGGAACCGTTCACTGCACAAATCTTTGTGAACTTTGTGTTTTATGGAGTTAATCGATTTGTGCAATGAACAGCTCATTTCTAGTGGCATAGATCGAATTTAAGAAAATAATGTAACTGATTAGTGTGATATGCATCACAGTTAAACATTACAAGAATGCTCTGAATAATTTGAATATATTAGGAGTACCGGAAAGTAAAATCGTTTCTTTTACATTAAATTCAAATTAAATTCAAATTAAATTTAAATTTTTTGAAGTTTTTATTTTTAATTAATTACGTAATCGGCT
The DNA here is from genome assembly GCF_026283585.1 of Hylaeus volcanicus. Classification (NCBI taxonomy): domain Eukaryota; kingdom Metazoa; phylum Arthropoda; class Insecta; order Hymenoptera; family Colletidae; genus Hylaeus; species Hylaeus volcanicus. Next base: position 15,797,313 of record NC_071979.1, on the reverse strand, counting down.
TCATTTTCAACAACCTTTTGCAATCTAGTGTATAACTTGGTACACGATGAGCTGATAAATTATAAACAAGTATTGACATTCGCAGAAATGATATTACAAATATTTTTATTGTGGTTATCGTACCTTTGATTGTCACCGATAAGGTCGTTACAAGATGATCGCTTGTTTTATTGCATAAACTGAATCGGAAGGATCAATATCTGTATCGACATCGTCTGACCATGTTTCAATCCCATCGCTACCTGCTGGTTTACATATCCGTAAGGTACATACCGACGACCAAAACCTCCCCCCTCGCAACCTCTTTCCACGTTAGCGTCGGTCCTCCCTTTCCTTAGTTTTTCCTCTTTTGCCGCGTATCCGTCGAACCATCTCTATCCCGCTCGTCATGGGAGAGAAAACTCTAGCGTGTTGGTAACAACGCTCGAAAAGAGGGAAAGGAGCTACGGAAAAAGGAACATTTCGCGGATATTCCACCGAGGTGTTCTCTTTCCCTCCAACGTAACTCTCTGCCCCCTCGGCGTAGCCTTTTTCCTTCTTTAAACGTCCCACCCCTCCTTTCGCCGGGGCCCTCGCAACCCCTCCATCGGCCATCCTGCTTTGCATGTCTTTGCTGGGAGGGACGAGGAAGGACTGGGCCATGGAATGAGCTTTCTTACAGGATACAGCGGAAAGAAGTCGACGCTGGCGAAGAAAAGGAGCTAAAGGGAGTTCAAGGAGCGAGGGAGACAGCGAAAGACGAAGAAGAGGGTGAAACAGGGGGTGGACGGGACAGGAAAGAGAGAGAAATGATAATCCATTCGACGGTCATAACGCAGCGCGGCACCGTAAAGCTCACCAGACAAGAAATACGGCCAACCGACCACCCTCTCCGTTTCGTCCTCTGCGTCGTCTCTCTATCTGTTTTCATCTTTCTTCCGTCCACCCCCGAAAGCTCACGGCGAACTTACCCCTGGTTATATGCAAACCGCCACCGTTCCCCCGGGCCAGTCATAAACTTACTGAATTATATTACGCGGACCCGGCTCTCCCTCTGTCCACCCCACATCCCCGAAACGCCCCCTCGCCTTTTTGCTCTTGTTTCTCTACCATTGGACCGCTTTCGCGACGGACTTTTCGAAATTACGAAACAAGGAGGACCTCGAGCCTACGAATGGACTGGAAGCTTCCTGGCTGATCCGAAGAACGGGATGTCTGGTAGGAATGAACAGAATTTTCTTCAAAAAATTGGCATTGAATAAAGTGTAGCTTTATACATATATTCGTATGATTGACTCGATTGAAGAGCTAGTGAAATTTTGTATCACTGCATATGACAGATTTATGAAGACTGACACGTTATCTTGACATTCTCGTGACGTTGTCGTGTCTATTTTGGATCTCAATGGGTTCGAAGAATTCTCTACTGGTTGACGAAAGTATCTTTCGTGCTCCAGGTTATCGAAATAAAACCACTCAAACATTTCTCTTCTCCATTAAAATTCCATTTCAACTCTACGGCATCTATTATTTAATGTACAAAAATATCTGCGATATTATTCATCTGAATTCTACTCAGCTTAATTTCTTCACGACGATAAACTTCGACTTCGCAAACAAGAGAAAACGAACCAACCCTTCAGAGAATCGACAGAAGTCCCTGGTAATATCGGGAAGAAGATTTCCCAGATTTACCCTCGCGAATCGAGCATCCACTCGACGCATCGATCGGTGAATTTTCAATATCGCCACCAGCGACGACCAGTCAGGGACATGTTGGGTCATTACTAAATGCAAATCGTCGCGAAACCAGGATCGATGAGTTTGCACGATGTCCCACGCGAGCGAGCGAGGACAACGAAACAAGCAAGCGGTATGCGTAACGCCGTTTAACCGTTTAGGGGTGCGGGCCACGTTAACGGGGTGAGAATCGGCCGTCACTCGGCTCGACACGCGCCTCGTTGCCCGCCGATCAGCTTTTTTTTCCTCCTGGTCGCATTTTAATAACCTCGTCGCCTGCTGGCCCCCCGTGGGCGTCGCCAGGGCTTATCAGCGTCGGAAAAGTCACACGACCATGTTGATTTCTCAATTTCGGTCGAGAACGCGTCATCCACTGCCCCGGAGTGAGGCAATTTGCCCCCACTGGACGGCTCGTGAGAAGAAAGGAATGAATTTGCAATTAGTATTTGTATTTATTTCAAGTGTTTCAACTATACAGCCATAGTTATTACACTGACGCTTTCTGCTTAATTTTACGTTTATCACAATATTATGCGAGCCGTTCATTGCGCCAATCGATTTAACTTTTGCACTCGAGGCATTTGTTTCTGGTATTTACCAGCAACTCCAGATGCTTTTTTAGTATTCTATTGCCTCCAATGGTAGGCTTTGATTTGCAATAGCCAAAATAATTTGTCGTTTCATGGTGATGGTTAAGATTTTTCAAAAATTGGAGTTAATCGAAGGAATGCCTTTTAAGTTCCTTGAACTTTTTTGTTATGATGTGGATGAATAGTGTGACTATTCTAATATAATTAATCTACTATATCTCATGTATTATGTATGTTGAAGAAAGCAGGGTCCTGGCTGAGAAAATCTCAACGAATTGAGTCGTCATCGCAGAGACGCGTATCAAATCGCGCATTATAATTGAACCGTCGACGTATACGCGCGTCCAGCACGTGTCGACTACCGACTGCCGTCCGATCACAGTAAGACCTGCTCGTATATTATTCCTACGGAATCATAACTCTAATTCCCGGTATCGAATCGAATTACACGGCGATTGTTATGGGAAACGCTCGATGAACGAGCGCACGATCTGGAAGGGTGACTGCGTCTGGGCAAAGATACCCGTCATTAGTGTGTGTGAGATGTGCTCGATGCCTACCACTTGTTGACGGAACCATAATTCGAACGTAAAAAGGTATATTATGTAGTCAGGTGAATAAGGAACTAGAGGTAATTTTGAGTTAAACGAGTAAAGGGCGTACACAAATCGCAGCTGTCCTCTTCGCTTAGGTGTGGAGACTAGGACTGACTGTATTCGCCAAACTCGATGAGTCGGAAAAGTTTTATTGTCCTGGCCATTACCACGGTTACCATATTCACATGACCTGGTCAGAACGCGTTAGTTCGTCCCGTGATTGTTTTATTTTTCTCACGTTTGAAAAATAAGACAATGTGCAAGAAAAATCCGTAAGAGTTATTGCCACAAACCGTTGTTAGATTTTTCCTGGCCTTTACACACATTCTCGCAAAATAGCTACAATTGCTAATATTAATTTGAATAGCACATCAATTAGTGGCATGAACTTGACGAATGACTTACTAGTATTTGTAACTTGCGATTATCGTAGCTTTTCAGTCAAACTTGTTGCGTACGTTCGACAAATTTATAAATGTCAAAGCAAGATTTCACCCGACAAGAAAAGAGAACTCGAACCCTGCCATCGTTGGATACATGCACCCCCTAGGGCACACAGCTTAAACAAATATAAAGTCCAGAGGCCCTTAAAAGAGGACTTGAAATCTATTCACCCCAGCATCAGACTGAATCTATTAGTTTCAAATATGTACCGACAATTGATGTTTGTTCGTAAGCGAAACACTCGTTGCGCCATTCGTAGACAGTAAATACTATCAATGCTTGCGCATTGCTTCCTTTGAAGTTTTTTGAAACTCGCACCTAACCTTGGTGATTCCAGACTCCCTATTCTGAAGACTTCTACAACGAAATACGAGATATTGGTGTCGAAGTTGACTTCTTACTCGGCCAAGAGACACCCTCCCAGTTCATCCTAAAATCCCATGTCAGAATCATATCGTTGCCTCGGAACACTTTTACCTTCATTCTCCTTTCACGTCCAATGCACCCCATTCACCAGTCTGGTTCATTCTCCGTTAAAGTACCTTCGATCATAATACAAGGACAACGCAATCAGAATTTACACTCGTCCAAATCGCGTATCAATCACCCAGGGGGTTCCACCCTCGACCAAGTAAACCTAAAGGGATGCACGCGACGCGTACTCCCCCCTAAGAAACGATAATGCATTTCGCGCCGGTCGAGCGTCGATCCTCCGCACGATCATCCGTCGAGCGTCGGTCTACGCGTCCGCTCGGATCTGCGTGCGCGTATAAGCTCGTTCTTTTTATGGGTTGCCCTCCTGCAGCGGCACGAGCAGTCACGTGCCCGAGGCGCCCCCCTCGAGCAACCCTCTCTCGATCCTCAACCCGCCCCTCTGTCACCAAGCCGCCCACTTTAGACGCCCCTGAGAGAAAACGGGTCCCGGCTCTGCCTACCCTCGTCACCTCTGCAACGAGCTCGCCCGCTTTCATTTCCTCCCCGCTTTCCAGCTCTCTCGTCCCTCGCTCGCGCGCGATACGCTCGCGCCGGTTCCCGCTTTAATAAAAAGCTACTTACTTTTTGGACGCCGTCAACAAGGACGCCCGACGCCTCTCGTGCCACCCATGGCGCCCCGAGATGAAATTATTGCCGGCTGATAAGGGACGAGTCGAACGACACTTGCCCAGGGGACGTTCTTTCCGGAATGCGGAAGATTGGATGATTGGAAGCATCGTGGGAGATCGGTATTCGAAATTGGCGATTTTTAGGGGAGGCTTTAGGTTTTGAGAGAGGTTCCAGCGAAGGATAGAGAACTCTTTGGGTGCCCAAAAAACCGTTAAAAGTTAAATTTATCATCACGGCTTTGCCTGTCTCGCTTTCCTCTGTCTCCCTGACACTGTTGACCACCAGGGATGAGAACGTGGTGCGGAGAGACGAGAGCGCCTGGAAATTTCGGCTCTTAGATTGTTCTCCGCCAATGACAATAAATAGATCGTCACTACCGCTAAACTTAACCTAATCATCATTGATACGAGCCCCAGTACAGTTCAAATCTTCGGTATTCGGCGAGATTTCGGTACTTTAGTTTCTTAATTGTAATTTACCAATTACAATACAACCTTTATTGTATTTAAAAATTTATATTTGCTTCGTCTGCGAACAGGCAAATTTCTTTCGGGAAGTTCTTTCAACTCGTCGAAACTCTGATCAAGCAAAGCTTCCGAACAGGGAGGCTTTAGTTTTTAAGGGATCTGTGTGGGTGAAGTTGGGTAGGTCGTAGGATAGGTACGCCTGAAGAAAGTGATAAGCAGATGGGTTATCTGCAAGAGACGATTGCAACATTTTGGATAACTAAAGTCTCCAATTGTTCATGTTATGAAATACTTGGCTGCAAGGGGCGATTAAAACTCGCTTAGTAACTGAAGTATCTAATCGTTGATGCTATGAAATGCACACACGATCGTGTGGATCAAAACAAATTTAACGAACAAAAGGACGTACCTTATTGAAAGCCTGAGCATCGTTCAAAGACAATTTTCATAACTCCATGCAAAAGAGCCTACCTAATAAGGAATGATTAATCGTCCACTTTGATTGGACGAATTTTCTCGACTGGTTGTTGCCTCCCATAACGCGACGAACTGTCTCATTGGGAGCATCTGAGAAATCGATATTCGAAATTGGCAATAGGTGTTCTGATCTTTAGCTTTGGTATCCTCTGTGACTAGAATCTGCATTGGTCACAGAGTATGTGCACCTGAACGCGCTGTTGATTACGTGTTGGCTAAGAAGGAATTATTCGCGCCACTATGATTGAGATCAATTTCCTGGACTGGAGTAGCTTCTGTAACTTAGCCTAGTCTAATAAAGATGCTAGAATGTCCTGAACGTTCTGGTGACCGTGTTATTCTTCCTGTTCAGTACTTACTAATTAATAAAAGCCACTTTGCCTATGATAAGCTTCGAAAGATAAATAAAACGCTCAGAGCCAAACAAAAAAATATCACCTACCTTCCTCCACTTCTTCTCTCTCCACGTTTTACCTTGTTAATTAATAATCCTCGGCAAGAATCGAGTTACCAACAAAGCAAATAAGCTCGTAATCTCGCATTTTCACTCATCTTACTACCCCTCTCCCCTTTAAACAAAAAAACAAAAAAATAGAGTCGGGAGTACACGTTGGTGACAGACGTCGCGACAATTCCGTCGTTCCCCGTTTGCGCAAACAGCCAGCCAACGTTGGACGCACTGGGGTTGAGTTGGGTGGGTGGCAAACGAAAATATGTACAACGGGAGCCGGACACGTAGAGCGGCGTTGAACTTTAATATTACAAAAAGCTGTAATCCGACGGGCGGGCCAGCTGGAGCGTTAACCCTGGCCACCCAATTTATAAAAATAACGATGAAATTACTGTTGCGTGAAGTGTAGCGTCACGCAGGACACCGATGCAACGCTGCACCGCGCGAAAGGATGACGAGCGTCCGGCAAACGGTGGGGTGGGCCAGTCACATGGTGACCAGCTCTACCGTCCGTGGGGTGGGACGATGGCGGCGAATCGTTGATAGGCGGGTGCGGGGGCGGTGGGAGCATGACGCGCGCGTTTTGTCCGTCATCAGCTAGCGCTGTCGGGGCGTTGATGTTTTAGTCTCTACTCGCGTTTTACGATCGAAAAAATATGCGCATTGGCACGTGAGCTAATCGGTGGTAATAACGAAATCTCGGATCCGATTAATTAAAACGGTGAACGGGCGCGGCAGGGCTCGAGAAAACGAGCTCTTGCAGTTCTTTCGAATGCGCGCGTCGATGGCGTATCGTCGCTCGCGTGCACGCGTTATCTATATAATCGTCGTTCGTCTCTCGATGCCTATTTACCTGGCTTTCTGCAACCTGGCTGCGTTTCCATTCTTCCGTGGACTTGGTCGCACGATGTGATTCCCTCTCTCTTTTTTTTTTTTTTTTTTTATTTAAAACGACACACGCGAAGAGTCGATACGTGCATTTGTATTTCAAATTTACGTTTGGAAAAATGGGACGACATTTTTTTATTTTTCTACAGTTATAAAAATAACGCTTCTAATATACTTGGCACTTAATTATAATAAATTCGAATAATTTAGTTATTTTCTTCACCGCCACTCGCCCTGCACCTAAGTCACCCTAAAGTACCAATCTAAATTGAACTCTGCGCGGTTGTAAATTGTTGCCACCGTCGTCTCCTAGCTTTCATGAAGGATTCGACCAAGTCCAGCCAGCAAGTTCCGCACGAATTTCGAAGCGAGCATCCGAGATTTCGTCGTTGTTATTAAATCACGTAGAATCGCCAGAAGGATGTCGGTACTCCTGGTCGTCGACGAAACAGAAGGGACTGTCCCTTGGAGTTCAACGTGGCCCTCTCTCCTCCCCAAACTCAGTCACCCCGTAACCCTCCCTCCCACCCTGGAATCCTCATTGGGCCGATGCTAACAATGTTTGTAGATATATTGTATCTCACGCATCACTTGGCCTGCAAATTGTTTTATAAACAGATTATAGCGACAGCGGGGTCGCTACCGGAGTAACGCTGGTAATATACTTCGCCCACCCCCTCACGACCCACCCCCTGCTCCGCGTATACAAGAACTATTCTATTGTGAGCAATGGCGGCGGTGGTTCTCGTTATCGAATCGTGGCTCAATCTTCGATGCGATAAAACGCGATGAGATATCAATCCGATTCGTCTGATTCAGGAAGATCCTCCAATTGCAATGAAGAAATTAAATGGTAGGAATTCCTTGCAACCCCCGAGCTTCTCATATATTATAATACAGGCAAAACTAATTTTTGTATTGCCATTCAACATAGAGATCGTGAAAAAGTTAATAACTGGGACGTTTACCTTACTAGGAGCAATTTCAAGACGCATTGCATACGAAAACGGGAAGCCAGCCGCATGCAGTAGACGCAGCTAAGAGTGCATCGAATTTCTGCATCTGGGAATGGGAAAAATCCGGTGAATCAGTGACCGTGGCTCATTGGTTCGGTAATAGCGGTAACCCGCCGTCCAGGAAGGAAAAGCGTGCTTATTGTGGTAAACCTGGGACTTAATGGCCTGTGACTCGAGCACGCTGCGGCAATGCGAGTAGTCTATATCAGTGATGCCAGAAACGAGCCCCCGGGTCGACATAGGCGCCCTCTAGGTTTCTGTTCTCACCGCTTACAGACACGAATGTACTGTTTTACTGTTTACATTATAAAGGCTTAACTAATTCGAAGATATTCATTTTAATTGCAACTCGAAGTTTCAGATTGTTATTATTATTATTACTATTATAAAATGCCAACGTTGTATTTCTCTCCTTGATACACATTATTGCCACGGTCAACTGAAGTAAGGTATCATTTTCCAAATATCTAGGAAGAATTAATAAAATTTCACTATATTGTCTAAGAAGATCATGTTACAAGTTCGCAGGCATTAACTCGCTATTACTCGCGATGAAGAATCGTTCGAAGAATCTTTTGCTGCGAGTAATCCCTCCTCCTCGTGGTGAGATCTGGTAATCGATATTAATCGCGACGAACAATCCTTCGTCGCGAGTAATAGCGAGCTAATGGCTGCGAACTTGTAATAAGATCTTTAGATTTAGATGAGCAAGGAGAACATCAAGAAGCCGTAGCCGGTGCTAGACCAAGGAGTCAGGAATCTACAAAGTTCCATGTTCCTGCAGAAAAGTATATATTGGAGAAACTGTTCGTTTCTGACACCACTGGTCTACATATGTCGACGTGATCCAGGATGAGCAAAACCGAAAACTTAGTTACTTCTGCTAAGGCGGAAGAGCTAACGTTCCCCGGTACTCTGAACGCGCCTGGTAGACGTCTCCGGTCGCGTGGCTTTACGATTCCGTATAATTCACCCCCCACCCTAAATTTCAAACCATCCCTTTGTAATGGCTTCCTTGGACCGTTCAGTTTCGCCCTCTCTAACGAGACATCTCTATTTTCGACTGGTTCTAAAATGATTTTTTATGGAATATTGGAGAGAGAGTTTCTTCCATTATTCAAACGTTTAACCTACGTTCAGTTTTGAATCTTTTTCGGTATCGTCACCACTGACAAGAATTTTATAACATTACCTCGTTGCTGAAGGTTTAACTGCTTTAAAATCAGTACTTCATATTACTGTCATATTAAAATAATATCCGAGATGTCACATAATTCGATCTCGGAACGAGTCAATAAAAAAAGTTCTATTCCTTCGTCGTCTACAAATCAGAATATCACAGCCTCCACCTCTTAACGCCACTCGCGGAGCTCGAAGTCGTCCACGCTGGCAAACTTTACGCGTAGCATGGATTTTTCCTTTCAACCAGTGGTGTTGCGTTTCCTTTATTTGCCACGAAGTCGTTTAAAAGTGGTCGCCCCAAGTATCAATCGAACCGTAACCATCGCGAAAAGTTCGCGCATGAACATCGTATACGTCGAAGGGTTAAATCCGTTACGGGAAGGGTGATTATGACTCCAGTCTTTCAGCGGATATTTTCGAGCCACTCGCAATCGGCACTTTTATGCGCGACCCTCTAGAATCTATCGAGAGTAATCTTCACCAGTGATCGCCTTGACGAGTTATTTCTGTAACGTTTCCCTGTCACAAGGGGTAAAAACTCCCGTATAAGAGGCACGGTAACGCAACAGGGAGAGGGTGTACAAAAAAAGAGAAGCCGCGCCACCGTGCAAGTTGCGCGACCCGTGAGATGCCTCGCACGATTACCTACCCAATCTCGAATATAATTTTCTTGTTAGCTGTAAAATCCAATCAACGTCGACGGTGCCCAGCCGCGCGTCGGGTCGACCAACCCTGTTCCTTTTTCTTCTCTCCCCTTTCTCCAGGCCTTCTTCCGCCATCCCGCTGTTCGCGTCTCACGAGACCAAGACTCTAGGAATATGCGGAGAAACAGGAAGAACGAAGGGAGGAAATGATGAACCAGGAACGGGAAACCTGCTGTTGTAAATCAATCTTTTGTCGTTTGATTTATATATCAGAACACACGAGGATTATCAAGTCTTCTAACAAATGTATAAAATGGTAGAAGACCACCCTTCTCCACTTCTGTGTTGTATCGTAGGAACCTGAAGGATGGAGAGATCTGGTCTAAGGGTTGGAATCAAGTTACCCAAATCCTCTGTTACTTCTCACTTATCTCGTGGCCTGCCAGTAATGCGATTCTCGTGACTGTTTCTAACGTCGTTCCGTGACTGTCCAGTACCCCGAAGAATAGACAAGGCGAGCCACGTACTGGCCTTGCCCTTTCTTTCCAACTCGGCTCTTTCAATTATTCTCGAATAAAAGGGCGCGCAGGGGTTAGATCCCCTCTCTATTCGCTGTTCTATCCTCTCCTCCTGTCTTCCGTTACTTTCGTACCGTGAACTTTCGCCCCTTCGCCTCTTGGCTTCTGGGAAGATTAAAACGCTGTTCTTCGGTGGGAAGTACCAGGGGCGGAGCTTGGCGTAACTTCGTAACGTTTATTCGGGACCCGTGTCCGAAAAACACACGAGGGGAAGATCGTTTTACTGTAAACCGTCTCGGATCTGCGATGGAGGAGAGAGGCTATGCAAATGTCTTCGCGCGGTTTTTAAAAGGGTTTCGAACGTTGGGATATTTTCTGTGGAAGGGGTGAGACTTCGGGGTTAATCTGTAAATCCTTGAGAAAGTCGTCGGTAAACCTTGAATTTGATTAAACAAACGACGATGTAGATTTTATGTTTCGAATACGAGGTGGTTCGGAGAAATGCTTGAACGATTTGTGCAACCGTCAAAGGCGAGATCGATATGGAATGAACTCTGAACAAATGGTTATTATATTCTTAAATTATTCCGTATTATTTTTCAGATGATTATACACAACTATAAATTTACGTTCAAAAAGTAATCGTAGGGAGAAACATTCTCAAAGTGAAGTTCTAAAGATAGAAAGCGAAGTGTGTGATTAATTGATCTCCGGAGTGAAGAGGGTGGCGAGTTCTGGCCGAATTGGCGTCATTAAAAATAATTACCCCTTGTTGGCGACCGATAGACTGTCAGGTGGGAGAGACGAGGGAGGAAGGAGAGAACATGACAATCACAGGGACGATAGCTCCCAGCGGTTTCTTTTCTTTTCTGGCAATTATTATATTCTTCTTCCGGTCCAGGTCGATCCGTCTCGACTTATCGGCCTACCGCGGAACGGAATAATAGGCGCATCCTGTAGCAGGAGATTGAAAGGAAAAGGAAGAGTGCCTTCCACCTTGGCCAGGTTCACTGGCAAGGGAGCGAGTGCCCTCTTCTCCTATGCGCCTCGCTGACTACAGACCACGGAGTTGAATCAATTAAAGTTTAATCCGGAACCAGGATCGAGAGAAGCAGCCCCTTCGTCCACCTTTCCTGCTCCTCGCCCCTCCCCCTTCCCGCTTTTCCACCGACCCCCTTTTTCTTCCCGTCCTGTCTCTTGTCCCTTTGTTTCACCCTCTTTCACTTTGTCTCCTTCATGATTCTTTTCTCGTTCTACTTTTTCCCCTCTCGTTTTCGTATTCTTCTGCCTCATTCTGCTCATTCTTGTCTTCATTCTACTCCCGTAACAATTTTACCCCCGTTTCATTGTTGCTCGATGTATTTTATTCCGTTCCGTGGATTCTCCTTCCTTTTTCATTTAATTTTTTATTCGGATCTGAACAAATACTGAGGAAGTTCTAACGATAGAAATGGGTGTCTGTGATAGATTTCTTTTAAGGGGTGTTTTCACCTTTATAGTTGTCTATTGATAGCAATAAAAATTAGTACTATAATTTAAGCAAGAAGATGAGGGGAGGAAGAAGAAGAGAGAAGAGGGGGAAGTCTGTTGCAGGGAGAGTTGTTACTGTAAAATGACGGAGGGGATTGGATAAAATTGGGGATCCCCAAACTGTATCGCTTACGCAAGGGGCTCCCCTCACAATGGAGACTCGCAACGAGCGGAAAGAATAGTTATCCGTAATATGGGGTGACGCGTGCTGATGAGTCGGGCCGGAAGTTTCGATCACTTCCACACACCCCTCGCCACCCTCTCGGTTCTGTCTTCGTTAAAAACGGCCTACGAATCCTCTGTGATCTTCTGACAAAAGGTAACGCGCCATCGTTTATATTTTATAAAAAATTCAACAGAAAAATGAGTAGCTGAGTTAATTTTCAACTTCACGTTATTAAGCCTCTGGTGTAGCGAGGAGTTGAAGAACGCTGTGTTTGACGAGTATACTCGTCATGGAAAAGTGGCAGTATTTCGTGTCACGACGAGTATACTTGTCATGCGTAAAAAGTAATGACCGTTGTCTATTTAAAATCTGCCCTCCTGCAGCGACACGAGCACGTGAAAATGATAGGTAGCGAAGATTCAAGAACAGATACACGAGAAGAAAGTCGGATTAAAATGAAAAGGCATAACTCACCTTAAAGTTCGCAATCGCCCGAAGATTTCTTTGAAATATGAAGGAAGCTGCTCTCCATTCTCCGCATTACTGACATGTTCAATCGCAGCAGTCTGGAAAATCGCCAGCTCGCGTTCCGACAAAACGAATCTTGGACTTGTCGAAACGTCGAAGATTTCGCGGTGCACCTGACTCCAAGAAAAAAACGATCATACATCCCATCGCAGATGAGACGAGTACGTGTTACACTTTTAAGAAATGATGCACTACCCCGAACAATTACTTTATAAATATCTCCCTTTCTAAAAGCAAAATAAAATTTCTACGGTAGAAGATTAACCAAGTGCTGTGTTTACTATTTCCCGCCATTACTGTCAAAACCCTCGTTTCTTTCTTTTGGCTTTCACCAAAAATACGGTAAAGAAGCAGCACAGGATCACGACCATAAATTGTTGCGAAAATCCAGTTTTCGAACGGCGGTAGCGATATCTCCGTTCCCGCGATTCATAACGGAACAAGATAAACTCGGAAGAAACTTCAGTCGGAGTGAATCGAAAAGTGCATCCACTCGCCAGACTTTTTGCACGCCAGGGGGAGGGTGAACAATGGCGACGGAGCCGCGAGGATGCGTCCACGGCCCGTTTACCTGCAAATGCACTGCTCCGCGTACCCGCTGACCCGCGTGGCAATCTCTCATTATTGCCAGGACAAAAGAGCGCTAAAATCGTATTGTTCTTTCGCCAGTAATTAATGCGGCTGAATTAGTTCGCGATTGTTCTTCTGTCGCTCGCCCTGGCCCGCGGCTATAATAAATAAGATTCTCGAGAAGTTTCTGACCGTGTTACCTCGCAATCCTGTTTACGCTTAACGGGCTACTCGCTGGATTAACGACAGGAAAAGAAAAAAATAACCACCAGAGCCCCGCCGGGCACCGCGCAAATTGCAATTCTAACGAAACTCTTGGTCGCGTAACGAAATCTCCCTTGGTTGGCAACGTTACTCGATTTATGCACGGGAAGCGATCAAATTGGTCCTTTGTAAATACAGCTAGACCACTTACGCGGTTAATTTGTCCCGCAACTTTCGGAATGAGTTGAATATTGCCCAGGTCGAATTGTGTAAGGAGAATGTATAATGTGGAGAAAGAGATATCAGTTCTGGATAGAGAAGAATTAAGTACTGTAAGAAAGATGTTTAATACTTATCTTTCTTTCTATCTGTAATACATTTCATATGCAATTTTAACGTGTCAGGCAGAATGGCTAACCTTCCTTTTCCATCATATCCCGTGTCAACAATACCTTGAAGATAGAATACCCTGCCTTACAGACTGATTAATCCTTCTTCTAATAACTAGCCATGTCTTGTGGTTAAAACTCGATAAATTCCCTCGAAATGGGGGCGAATCGCGATAAATAACAGGAAGGCACTTAAACATTCGCACTTTAATATTCACATTCTCTGCCGCAACGTATTACAGCGTAATGCGTTGACTTCAGAACTGCAGTATTTCACTTCTCCCAGGAAACGTCGTCGTTCGGTATCTCGTTTCGCGGGGCGAGCGTAGGAAACTTGCAATTGCAAAAACTTGTCTGGTCCTCGAGACAAAAAGACGAACTTTCCTGCTCCGTAAGAGTTGCCGGCGACTTCTCCCGTCCTTTTCCCTTCTCGAGTTTTTCAATTTCGCTCCACATCTCTGTCCTGCTCCACCGTCAGGCGAACTTTTCGTTGACAAGGGCTCCCAGAGTGTATTCCTGCTCCCCGCAAAAACGCATTTCCGAGTAACTCGACGGCGAACTTCGTTCGAGCACCCGTCGATCTGGTAATAATCGCTTATCCCCTTTCCCCTTCCGTTTCTTCGACGGATACATGTTCGAAGGATTCCCAGATATAGGGAATTCGGTACTGTTGCGGCGTGTTCCTTTGCCAACGCGCATTTGGACCGAGATTTAAATACTAGTGTATGTGTTTAGCACGTTTAGAGATGCTATTTGTATATAAGTTGTCCTAGAAAATTGACATTCATTTATATCTTTTTCTTTTGAAGAATTTTTAATTGATCGTGTTACAAGAAAAATGATCGCTCATTATATTTTCAGAGTCTTCATAACGTGACTTGATGTACTCCATATGCAACGAAAATCATTAAAAATTGGTTACGCAGACATTTAATTAACGTTCATCAAGAGAATACGTTCAAAAATATTTAAAAAATGTTGTAATTTCCCTCGGTTTTTTTGGCCCTCGATCATTCATGCATACGGCCGTCACGCTTTTGCGACAACACGCGTCGTTCATCTGCGATGCATTACATTAAATTTGTTGTATATTTCCGGACAAACGCGGGTAACGCGACGGTTGACTTCGTCCCCCTCTCCCGCGATGCGTTTTGTTCGAATTTAATTTCGTTTTGCTATTTCATGCGTTACAAAGGGTATTAAATTCCATTGCCTCGCGTTAAGTGAAGCGCGAAGAACAATAGCTGCCTTTCATTTTCCGCGTATCCTGACACTGTACCACCACGGAGCTCTCTACTTTTCTGACGAAACCACTTGGACAGAATATGGTTACACTACATATTATTTGGTTGATAACTGCAGTAGCCAAACGAATAAATTAAATTAAAATGGTTCTAATCCAAATATGAAGAGGAAAAAAATATTCACTCCCAAATCAAGGTACTTACGTCAGTCCCATAAGTATTCGTACCTTCTATATCTATTAAAGAAATTTGTCGAATTTAAATGATAGCTTTCATGTTTCCAAATCAATTTTCCATTATATATGTACATGAATAAACTTCACATACATATGTATATGAATTAAATTAAGAAGGTTCTGATCCCAAACATGAAGTGTAGAAAAATCTTCAGTCACAAAGTACTAATATTTCCTTTATTTCATGGTTCACTCTATAGAGATGGGAGAAGTTTGAGAAACGCTGGCCTCGCAAACACCTAACGGTGTTTCCCTTTCGTAGCTCTTGCTTACCCAGCGCTGACTCATCCTGTCCCACATCCGCGGCGCTCGCAAACCGTCGGACGCACGCGAGCAGTAACTAAATTTTAAATTTTTACTTACTTCCAGGCTGCTGCTCACCCCTTGGGCCCCCGTCATTACCCGCTGCAATCAGCGGCTCGCTATCCACACCGACGCCCCTATCCAGACGACCTCCCTTTCGCCGCCGTCCTCTTTACAATCTCCGACCGTCGTCCTCGCGGATTGCTCGTAACTGGATTAACTGCGGATATTTGATAAACGGCCGATGGTCTTCGCCGGCGGGGGGTCCGTTTTTGTGCGGCTTCTGTCGTTAGGATGGAGAACGCTACCCCCAGAATTTCTATCGCGACTTTCGCTGAAGCAAGGAAACAATGAGACACCATCCCTGGTGGTCCGATACAATATGTGATGAGTCAATGATAGTCCAGTAAATTCGATGCTAAAGAAGTTACACGCCTCTCCTAGGAAAGTAAAACATGCGTTTCTTTTTTGTAGTTTAATGCTCTATATCCAAATTTATAAACGCTGTGCCCCGGATTTCTGTCAAAGTAGGTGAAAGCACTTCCAAATTAATAGGACTAGGGAAAGTGAAAGTCATCAAAGCGATTTCTGCTTTTTCAAAAGAAATCAACAAAGATATTTAAAAAGCCTGAATAATGCAATACCTTAATAATAATAAGCATAGATTTTATTATGTAAAAATAATATATTTTATATACTTTTTATATTATATTTACACACATAACATAGAAGATACAAAAAACCACTCCATAAGTGATCCATAAGAATACAGAGTTACCATAAGACTAAAACAAAACAATTACGTAATATTAAGCAATAAATAAAACATGTGATCATTCACTAATCGTCCAAAGTATAAAATATGTGCAATTTTATAATGGTAAACCGGCCGTTATACAACGCGTTAGATTTAAGGCGTTTGTTTATAAGACAGCGGTTAGGAAATAAGTAATGCTTTATATGTTTTATATACTTACATTTTTATTACATAGTCTATATAACACATGATTAATATAAGACAAGACTGTCAAGTGATCAATTCCTTAAAAAAAGAAACAGTATTAACTATACATCACGGTTTTATCCTAATAGAATTTAAGGAAAACGTTGTACCTATATTAAGAAGAGTTATCAGTGTAATAGCTGTTGTAAATGGTTACGCAATTAAAATAAAAGGAAAGGAAAGGAAAAGATTTCTATCGCGACGTCTCGCGAATTTTTGCTGAAGCTAGCAAACAATGAGGCATCATTGCTAGTGGTCAGAATATGTGAAAAGGCAATGATAGTCGACTAAATTCGATACTAAAGAAACCACACACCTCTCCTTGGAAAGCGAGACTTCCACTTTCTTGTAGTTTAATGGTCAACGTCGAAATTTATAGTGGCTGCGAGAGCACGTTCATGGAAAGCGTCATGCACCTAGTAAAATTTGCGTTTCCCTCGGTCGTAATTTCGCCCAATTAGATCGAGCGTTTCAGAGTCAGAGGCAACGAGCGACCATGGCACAAGTGGAATTAAACCCAAGTAGTCAGGGTCGTTTATCGTCCGGCCTCGGCCCGCCAGCAATATGCTCGCCCATAAACACGCAACCGCAGAAAACCTTAAATTTAGATTATCCTGCTTGCACTGCGTGCCAGACACGCGTGCCCCACCTTGGTTACAATTAACATTTCATTAACACAAAAACGAGAAATTGTCTCCAAAACAAGAATCAGGTCTATCCTTATCGATACTCGTATCTTGACATAATTTCCAATCGAAGAACAACATCGCGGACAACTGCCAGGAATCTCCAATTGACACAAACAACTTCCAAGAGCAATTATCGCAGTCTGGAATGCCTGTGGGCTCCAAAAACGCAAGCTTGTCGCAGCGAGAGAAGGAAAAGAAGGGAAAATATACGATACACCCCCGCGAGCAAGGAAAACGCACATATATCCTGGGCCGTGTCAATGGCAATACGGAACGCAGCTCTGGATATCGCCATTCCGGCCAGGTCAAAGGCCATTAGGCTCGTGAGTTATGAGACAAGTTCTAATACTCTAATAATCTGGCTGTTGATCGCTTAGCTGGCGGCGCGAGCGTGTGCGTGGAGAAGCGTTCAGATCCGTGCTTAGGACGCGAGACTTTATTCTGGCCGATCAGCCGCACGCCCCTCAACCCCATTTCGCTGTCCCTGATTCTTCTTCTCTTTTGCTATGCTCGTGCAACATCCTCACCCCATCCGCACCCCCTGCGAGCCTGTATCCTGGCTCCCTTACTGGCTCCGCGGCGAGCCAAGTCAGTGTGAAATTCGGCAGCCCTTATTAAAGCTTACACCCTTGCGACGACGACGCGATACTCTTCGCCCGCAGACCAGCGTTTCTCAAATTTGTTTCTCGACACTCTGCCAGTGCTCTTAAGATGGGCGGATGTTTCTGAGAGTTGTAATTTAAATTATAGAATCGACTGTGGTTTTTATTAAAATTTTTCTTGTTGGACTCTTTTGTATGGGGCAACGTGATTGAGCGAAAACACGCAGGATTTTGAAGATGATCGTTTGTCATAGCTACAAACACGAGAGAGTAAAAATTTATGAAGCAGACACTCTATTGGCGGTTTTGGGATTGTGAAACGTTCTTGGATGTTACGATTTAAACGGTAGAGTCCAATCACCTCTATAGGGCAACATTCCCGCCACGTAAAAGCGCAAAATCCAGAAACCAGAACCACTTCGGGGAGAAACCCCAACAAGAGAGCGAACAGCTGCAGAAACGTTCGCCGATGCGAACGCGAACGTGAGCGCTAGCCCGAGCGGAGCCTAGCCGCGTTGGTCCCGCTCGGAACAGGATTGTTTTAATGCCATTTAAACTAATCGAATTAGAGAATGAATCAATGTGACGATACGGAACGATAAAAGGGGAGAGGCGTCTGAAACGATGGAGGGGAATCGTGGGGCGAGAGAGTTCCGCGCGGGGGCGGATGAGGCGGAAGGTTGGACAGGGGGTGGCTGGATGGATATACGCAAAAGGGGGCGCATGGATGTGCAACAACAACCCCCGTCCTGCAAACTCCGCAGCTGCCAGGCACAGCGACCGCTCGACCGGAAGTAACGCGACTACTGCCTACTATGCGTCTTCGTCCGTCCAACGGAACGTTTCGCCCTCTCGCTCCCTTCGGCTCTGTCTCAGTTTCTCTCTTTGTTTTTCCTCATCTCCCTTCATCTATCATTCGTTCGACCTCCCTCTGCATCCCGCGTTATTCTACGTCAGGGTTTCTCAAACCTGGCTCCATTTACCCTTAGAGGGGTGGTGGCTTGGAGGATGACAAAAGACATTAACGGAGACAAATTAGAAGAGATAATCGCAAATACACATAAATATGACGATGAACTTTTATCTACAAATACCTGAGGCAAAAATTCTCATTCACTTTTAGGAAAAAGCCTTACGAAACCTTCGAAACACTCTAATTTTAAATTAAATACATATTAGATTGGTGGAAAAATAATGTCGCTTTTCAAACTATTTATTTAATCCACATATCACAAATTGGAATAACTTTTTTTAATCAGAATAAGATCCATTGCAATCTACACATTTTTGCCAACGAACTGTCAATGTGTTAATTCCAGTAGCGTAAAATTCTGCTTTTCTGGAATTGATAAGCACTTTGAACGCATTTTCAGCAGCTGCTTGATTGGCATATATCTTTCCTTACGAGTAGTGATCAAGATGTTTGAAGATGACAAATGCATCGTTGATATTACGAGTCGCAGTTGCAGCTTTATGACCCAGTTTATATTCATATAAGAATATTACACGAACTTGCTTAGTATCCATTGTGAAGTAAATAACCTGAAGTGAGCACAAATTAACAGTAATTAACAATATTGGGACGTAATTAGAATGAAGTGACCTGTTATCCCAAAACCAAGCGTCCAAATTCGAAAGTTCGAAAACAGACATTAATTTTTTACCATCCTAATATAATCAGAGGGTCTGCTCAAAATTGTTCCCTGAGATTTGGAGAAGGTAAAATTTGAGAGACTCTGTTCGGTGCTTTCCTTCGCTCCGCGTTTCTCCCTGTAACCCCCTTCGTCCTCGACTCCCGCAATTCGCACACCCTGTCATTTACATGCGTACACGCGCGTAACCAACCGCCTAGACACGTTGCATCGCTGAATGAATCCGCGCGAGATGGTCTCGGACGCGTTTCTAGAGAAAGAGCTCCATCCAATGCAGGCTCTGCTCCGCGACCCCCTAAGAACGGATTGCGAGATCGCGACAGAAGGGATGGAAAAGAGTCTTCTGCACATATTAGCGATGAAAGGAACGCGTGATAATGGAGGATCGTTCTTAGACCGTTACGGACCGGGAGATTACAAGGAATGGAAACCGTCATCGAATGGAGAGATTGGTTTCTGTGTGGCTGGAATAAATATTGTGGAGAAATTCTAGAAAAGAAGTTGGTAGATTAAACAGGAAGGAGGACTGCTTAAATCTAATAGAAGTGTGTAAACAAAAGTAGTAGATACTTATAAAATTTCAAAGTTCCAAGGTATAATACGAAACTCTAATTCAAGAAGAATATCTGAAAAATGATATTACAATTCCATAGAAGCTACCCAGAAGGGAATATAAAATTCTGAAAAAGAGAAGACTTTAATACAGAAATTATTTCTGTATTTTAACAAAATTGTTCGGCAGGTTATTGAAATACAATACGCGATAGGTAAAAGTATTTAAAGAGCTGAAACATGAAAGAAATTCTTTCCATATTGCGCACTCCCGTCGCATTTCCAAACGTCAAATATTCCAAGTGAATTGTTGTCATTTACACAACCATGCAGGGTATGCGATTTTGCCCGACCATGTGTAAACGCGTCGTTGTGATTTGACACGCGTGGATATGTCAGATGTTTAAAATTACGATTCCCTGGTCGTCTGGTATTGGCTAATCCAAAAAACGTTCTTGCGTCGAATCGAATTTTTTCTGGCTGGCTAGATTCGCACGTGTCGGCCGCACGGCTGGACTGCAAACTATGCCATTTAAAATTGAAACGCAATTTAACCGTAGGAACCGTGGAAGCGTTCGAAGAATGGAGGGGCGAGCTACAAATTCGACCAGAGCGTCGAAACAAGTTTTCCTCGACGCGCTTACAACGCATTTTTCTCCAAACGGAGATTAATGGCACGCACACCATATCGAAAAAAAGTCAAAAATTACGTTAGAATTTCACGATCAAGAAATGTTTCAGCATTTAAGTATTGTTTAAAATTTTACATTTTGAATATAGTTAGATTTATAGTTGAGTCGTACATTGCACAAATAATAATAATAATAATAAATAATAATAACGTGATGTAATAATGTTTGTCGTTTAGTGTTGTTAATATTTATTAGTCAGGAGAGTTATTATAAATATAAAAAGTTATGACTATACCAAGTGCTTTGACACTTAAATTTAAGATTTTTCAAAAAGTGGAGTTAATCGACTTGTGCAGTGAACGGCTCAGTTGAAAGTATAATAAAATACATAGCAGACTTCAGACCAGTCTGAACAAAACGAAAAGCTATTTTCCAATTCCTCCGCACGTTCTGCACTTCCTAATTTTCAATTCAATCGTTACCTCCTCCCATTCCCAATTAAATTCCCAGAACATTTCAACTAAGCATCGTTGAAATTAATCCTTTAAGCGCAAGGGAATCGTCCCCTAATTTGTCTGAGGATACGCAACGGGAACCGAGAACGATGAAAGAAAGCGACTCGAGTCTCTTTATAGGCATTGAAATAGAGTATCTCATCGTTCGACGAAATATAAAAATCAGATACACGATTGAAACGCGTCACACTCCGCGCCCTCGGCAAGCACAGCCACCCCCGCACTTGAAAATCCCTCATTCGCGGCGCGGAATAATAATAATAATAATAACTACTATGGGCTATAACGCAACACGCGCACTTAAACACCGAATTAACCCACGCTAAGTTACCCTAGGCTATATTGAGAGTAATATGCCTATTACACGTCTTTCCTCTGTCCTCCCTCTTTGGCCGTTCACCTCCGCCAGTAAATTACGCGCACCCCCTTTCCTCATTAACGTGTGCGTGCACCTATAACCCTGTTTGCGTACAAACCCGCCAAAAAGTAAGCGAGCTCGATTGTAATTAATAATTTCAGGGGTGGATCTACCAGCAAACTAACGAAGCATCGGCATAGAAGCCTCTAAGGGTTGGTTATTTGTTGGTATTGTAATTTAACTAATTTTCAAAAGTAGAAAGGAGAAACTTTGATAGGTTTTGAAGATAGCTATGGTTTAGGTAAATAGCTTCTTGACTTGTTCGTAATTTATTTAAACGTTAATACCTATAAATGATGATGTAAGGGTGGATTTGTTATTAAACGATTTGATATTCTCACAAGTTTATTGTTGGGAGATTTTCACCACACTGTTTGATTTTTTAGGCTTGAATGTTTATGTTTTTTTTTATGTTTCATGTAAAATATTATACCTAATATTAATAAGTGTTAATAAGTGACTTAATATGTTCATCCCAAATTTTCAACGTTTGGATTTGAAATAGTTTGCCTCTGGGGCACAGACACGTTACACGAATACATTAATTTGCGTGGTTTTGCTTCACGTGTACACGAACCTATATTTGTCATTCCTACCGTTTCCATCCGTTTCAGTTTAATAAACGTAGCTAAACGCTATGTCAAATTTACAAGTACCATGATGTATTCATTGACTGTAATGTCGAATTCAAGTGAATTATTCATTTCGGGTAGCAACAATTACAAACCTAATACTCGTTCCAAAACTTGCCTCCATTTATGTTTCATTTATAAATTCATTCATATATAACAATTCGCTGTAGGATCTTTCTAAGTACGAATTATCTTAAATGAAAAGGTATTTACAGATGAATCGAAAACTTCTATCCGTTAATCTACTTGTTTCCAATGATACGAATAAATCTGGGAATTTGCATTCTTTATTTCGAATGAAATTTTCCCAACTCTTCGCCAAAGGATTAAAATTCCAGACGCGATTATATCGTTATGTGTCACGCCCTTCGAACGCTTCCTGTGATAATGCTTCTCCCACGATTCTCTAATCTATATTTTCGTTTTGAGTCACATCGAGACACGCAGAAGTGGACAGATAAGCCACAGCTGAAAAACGAAGACCTTCGTTGATAAGATTGCGTATAAGAAGGGAGCCTTGGGACAGCGAATTCTCCCGCATTCTGAAAAGTTAGCTTATTACACAACATCTGCGTCTTCTAATTACATCACTGGTTCTCTTGTACTGTTATTTAAGCATTGAACTTAACGTACATATTTTAATGTCCTTGTAATATTCCACTCTACTATGAATGCATGCACATTTTAAACCTTGACGTGTACTCATTATACTTTCTTTTCTTTAATCTGATCAAGTCGAAGGCAATTTCATTATTTATATCAAAACATAGAAAATGAACGAGTAACCTTCTTCTTGGTAGTTCGAACGGTACTAAAATGATGCTAGCTTCAAAGTACATATAGATACATGTAACTCATTGTCAGTAAAACATTAATTGTCTATTTAAAAAGAAAAAAATAATACAGAAGATATTCAGCTGAGCCATTCGTTTTAGCCAGCAACAAGCTTCCACTTCCCATTTTTTTTTTTGTAGAAACATAGATACAGAATTAGCCTATACGCCAAAAGAACTCATGAAATACACTCATCGATTCGAAAACCACGCACATTTTCGACATCCTTTCGCATAACCGTGCAGGGGTTGGTCGAGCATCCTCCTAAGACGCGAAAAATTCTGCGTGCGGCGCGCGGCAAACGTCGAGCCGCTATTCGGAGCTGGCTTTCGCTCGAGGAGAGAATCGCGTCGCGCATCGAGCGCCGCGCCGATCCAACCCTCCGAAAAAGCACCCCGAGAGAGGTCGGTTGCAACCCTCCTATCGGCATCGCTCCGCCCCGTACCACCACTCTGGCTGCACCCCAATAGAGGTGAGTCGCATATAGTCGCCTATAGGGTTGCACCGTGCGACGCTGCAACGTCCCTTTTCACTCTGCAACCCTTCGCTGGTCCATCCGTCCATCTGCATCCCTCCCAACGATCTACATTCCGCACCATCCATCTCACCCGCGGTGCTCGCCAGCTGCGGACTCGGCTCGAATATCGCCGCTGTTAACTTCTCGCGGATATTTCTCCTTTCAACCGCCGACCTGCCTCCCCCTCCGCTTTCTCAGACCACCCCTCGCAGGCCCTCACCCTCTTTGCTCTCGGTTTCTTTCGTCCCCGATATATAACGCACCGGGTATCTCGCCCTTCGCGTTCTCTTCTCTCTTTTTTTTTTTTTTTATTTTACCAACGTCGTCCTCGTACGTTTTCCAACCCCCGTCTCTCCGCAACATCGTGTGCATGTATGGATGTTTGTATCTCTATCGAGGACTTCCATTTTTCTGCCACAATGGCGTTACTCGTCTCCTCGCGGTAGTCCTCTTTTGCGAATAGGCGACCTCGCGAAAAGATTTGTGTCGGTCGGGGTTAGATTCTCCGGATGGGAAGGGTTAGTTGAGAAGATGTAGGGCTGAATTAGAAGTAGAGGTTGTCGGTAATAACGTTGTTACTTAGACCTGGGTTTTACTAAGTGTGGATGAAAGAGGAAAGGGCGGAGATTATTTTCAAAGTTTTGAGATGCGAAATAACTTGTTTTGTAAGTTGGGAAGAGGTTTAGACGGATATTTATTCTTTTTACTGTTGACTAATTTTACCCCTTAAAAGGGGATAGTTGTCACCGCATTCAGGTAAGTTGTTTCATAGAAATAAATGTTACTTGTTAACCCATTCACTGTCAGGCAAACATAAAGCGTTTTGCCTTGGGCACCAACATTTAATGCAGACGTGTGATCTAGGTTATTATTTTGATAATAACAAGTGATATTAAATTTCTTGTTTTAAATATTTCATTTTCCAATGAAGAAAAACACAATTTCATTAATTTTTCTCACCTTCCTAGATAGGTATCATTCGTTCCAATGTATACCTCAGCCTCCACCCTCCATCGTTTTTCATTTACTTCCAACGTTCTTTCTCGCTCTCAGACTCTCTTCATCCGAGCTTGCAACAGTCTGCATGCACGCGTTTGTGTCTCTATTAGGGGCCACCATTTTCCTGTCACAATGGCGCGACTCCTTTCCTCGCGATACGTGACTTCGCGAGTACGTCTACGTTTTCAGGGTGTGGGAAACGTCGCCGAGATGAGAGATCCGCGGATGAGACGACGGGACAAGATTCTTCCAGATGGGCCCTCGTCATTATGGTATTCTCTCGTTCTGCCGGCAGCCACGGGGTCGCGCTTATCGTGATTAAAAGTCTCGCTCCTCCGAGAGATCTTTAATCAGCGAGGACCACTTCCTTTGACCGGCTTCGTGGTTTTTGTTATTGCATTTAAGGGACGCGATTTTAATAGGGCCACGGTAATTGGACGCGTGAGGTTCTGGCATACCATGTGACGCGATGATTATGGTTTAGGGGGATGATATTTTCTCAGATTTGTGGAATACGCTGCTCCGATCCTTTTGGAAGATGGGGATAGCGAAGGGTTAAGAGGTAGACTAAAAAATAACAATGGAGGTGTTACTTTACTTGTAGTTCAATTTTTAATTTTATATTTTCATCGATGACCGTATGATTCCAACCCTCTTGTATGAATTCATTATATTTGTAAGGGATTCTTATAGTTTTTTAAGTCACTGTTTTCATTGCAGTCATCATCACACGTATGTGCCTTTTGTGCAATTCATACCATAAGGGTTGAAGGACATAGAACACAATATAACATATACTAATGCATACACGAAATCTGTTGTTATCTACTAAATGTCTATTTTATCTTGGATTCAACAAGGATCCTTAAAGACTTGAGTTTAACTGGAAAGCATAAAAATTGTCACACGTGTCATTTTTGAGGTAACCAATTCAATTATGGACTACAAATATTCATACACTCGTAACACAGCAGATAGAAGGTACAACTAATTCTAGGGAATGCAATTCCTTTCTTATTCGCAGTACATGACAAGGATTTAATCTACAGGATTTAATGCATTACCGAATAAAAACGGGAAGTCGTTTTCACAGGCCAAATATTGAAAAGAACAAAAATGTTGGCAAATCGTTAATTTGAATATTGCTGATGCAGTTTCTGCACTTTAAGCTTCCGCGTTATATTCCTGTCTTGCTGCTCAGCATACCCGACAACGAAGCCATTAATTCCTAATATAAACATCTGCATATCATATTCCTAATTTGTTACGCTTCGCGTGTTATATCGGGTACATCGTAAGAATACTTTAAACACCCAGCAAGAATTTTCAGCTCGTCGAGCTGACCCATCTCATCCAGCGAGAATTTGTATCCACCTTCTGCGGGTTTTGATTAACCCTCTATGGGCCCGTCTAACTTTCAGATCGCATGCTAATATATCGACATTTTACCAAAATAATTTTAGTTTTTTCACAAGGTGACGTATATGTGTCCCGTAAGTGGCGGTACAAGCGAGTAGGAGGCAATTCTACATGAAAAATTGAATCGAAAATTGAGAATAAAATTTTTTCATTTATTTTCGAAAAAAGTAAGTTTGAAAATATGTCAAGTACGTGTGCACTTGGACCAGCTTCAGCTCGACGGATTTCATTGTAGATTATAATCGTAAGAAGAAAGTAAACTCGATGTAAGAGATATCATCATGTTGATAATATTTGTAAATATTGCAAGAAGATCTTCTACTCGGAACAGTAAGATAGTAATATTTGTTGAACTGAGGCTAAATCAAGTACACGCATACTCCACAAAATTTAAACTTATTTTTTTCGAAAATGAAGCGTTATGAATGAAGCGACAAGATTTTATTCTACATTTTCGATTCAATTTTTCACGTGGAATCACCCCCTCTAGTCGCTTGTACCACCAGTTCGGGACACCCTGTATAATGTCTCTGATAACCAATGACAATATTGGCGACGATTAGCAGCACTATCAACTTGAAATATCAAAGTAAATGCCATGCAAGTTGTCTGCAGAAACAAAATTGGCCCATAGAGGGTTAAAATTATATGATGAACTACATATTTTTCTAGATATGACTACGATATTCAATGTTCGTACGTGTTTATATATTTTATTCTATAAATCCCCACGCTCGAACAACCACCAACTAAATACCCGCTAAAGCATTCAATGGACTCGCAAAAAATTCCATAAAATCCCCATTCCAGCTCGATCATCTCCGAAGCTCGGTGTTCGGCAAAGTCAAAGGGTAAGCACGAATAGCCCGCAAAAGAGAATCAAGCATTCCCAAAAATAAGTTGCGCGGCATGCGAAAGTTCCACGAGCCCAGTCCGGGCATCTAATAGAGGCTCGCATTCATCGGGCAACGCGAGTCTTAAAAGATACCTCTGGCCCGATGAATGATCCAGAAGCAGCATCCCTCCCCAACCCTCGGCTCGGTTTCCGCGCGGCGTGCTCTCGTCGTGATTCACCGTGAAGAGGACACATCGACTTTAAACCTCAGGCAGACGGGGCAACCTCCAGCCGTAGAGTCTCCTTTCATTAGTTGGAGTAGGAAACCAGCCAGTCAGCCAACCAACCAACCTACCTACCAACTAACCATCCATCCAACCACCGCAACGACCTACCCACCACTACCAACGCGATCGTCATCACCGACAGAGGGCCCAGGCTTCCATGATCCACTCTCGTTTCTGGCGCCCGGCTCCTGATCTTGCGTGCGGTTGACTCGTTTTCAATGAATACAATGCCGGGGCAGATCATATTGAATATGAAAACGGGAAATCAACGAGTGCCTCCCCATCTCTATCTATCCCCTGTCCTCCCTCCGACCCCTCTCGCCGTTTGTCTCTGTCGCTCTAGAAACGCAACCCTCTCCTGCCGTTCGCGGTTCTCTCCGTTCCTCGAACGCGAGCCTTCATCGTCCGACTACGCCGAGGCGGAATTTCCACCGGGATCTCCGGTCGGCTTTGTCGAATCGAGTCAAAGAGACAGAGACGGGGCAAGGAACGGGAGGAGAGTAAAAAAAAAAAAAATTATATCGTGTCCGACCATCGGGCTCCGCGGAAATCTCCGCAGCAATACACCTCGACAACGGATGTGGCTTAATCGGCGCACGCCGGATTAGCGGGCAGACGCGACCGTTTCCTGGTTAACCCGGATCGTGACAAATGCCAGCTACAGCTGGGATTTCCCGTTTCCCTCTAAATGACTCTTTTTCATTGAATTTAGTTCGAGATTGTGAAATACGCTCTGCCAAATTGCATACTTTCTCTCAACCCTCCTCCTCGATTTAGTTTCAGCCGCGATTTCTACTCTGCAATACTATGTAATCATCACCAAAATATAGTCTGTCTAACATATTTCAGATTAGTCTCAAATTGATTGGTAGTAAAGAAGCCGCGGGTCTAAAACGTTTGGGAACCTCTGGTGTACACATTATAACATATACATAATCGACAAAAAAATATACATGTCGAATCGAGTAATCTCCTCGTTTTCGCAGTCGGTTAAAAACCATCTTGAGAAATTAGCGCGAATGGAACCTATATGGCAACGTGAGCCTACCCTCACTTTTACCGCGGCTCGACTACAAGCGATTTTGTTGCCGTACGACTGAAAGTTAGGACAAGGCATCATAGTAGACCTCGAAATCGAGCGAAAGTAAGGGAGAACGAGTCGAGTGTTAACGATTTCACCAGATTGTGTTTTCTTTCACTCCCCTGGAACCCTTCCATATTTCGTTCCCGTGGTCTCCGCGCAGCAAACACACTTCGTTAGGCGATCCACTCTCCGTTGTTTCCGAGCGCTGACAAACTATGCACTTTACCCTCTAAACAACCTTTAACCCACTTACGACCCTAACGTGCCGTAGACACATATTCACGGCCAAAGTCGGCTGGCGTCGTTTTATTCGTGTCACGAGACCCAGCCTCGCTGACAACACGGTAAATAATTCACCGTGTCCCTTTGAACTATGACATTTGTATATTGCACCCCGCGCAGGGATTCGAAATATCGCCTTTAATAAAGAAAATTAATTTTAACGTTGTTTATTCTTTGGCCGACAGTTGCACGCGCGCATTACATGCCTTTACGCCGATGCGCGAAACGATTAATTAATTTCTGGCAAAGTTCGCGTAAAAATTTCCACCGACCCCGTTAATTAATAATGCGTGTGTGCGTGGATGTGCGCCGATTGCTCATTATATCGAAACAGGAATATGTAAGGCAATAATTGATTAACAAGGGCGTGAAACGAATACTGACATTGCGAAATAAAAGAGTGATTACGAAATTAGAAAGAATCAATCGAACGAATCCTTTGTCGCAAATAATAGCGAGCTAATTGGTAATGAGAAATGGTAATAAGATCTTTATATGTAGGATAAATGTAACATTATACGATTGTTAGTAAACTGGATACTATGAGTGAGAAAGGTAAAGAAATAAAACTAAACTTTTGATAGAATCCGTAACGTTTATGGAGACAATCAAAAAACGTTGTGTCGTGTTGGTTCTCCTCGCTAGACTAGCGAGAGCGGTAGCAAAAGAAACACGGAGACCGTTATAGTCATGTAGAAAATCCTATTTATATTTTGAAGCTTTATGACTTCAAGACCGCGTATTTTAAACTGAATCTCAAACAAAGGTTATAAGAAAGATGTAAAAACGAAGTCGGTTAAAAAGGGATTTGTTCTTCGTATACTTTAATTTGTTTTACATTCACACAAAGTTTCATTTAAATTAGAATTTTCAAGAAGCTTTTCTTGTTTGAGATTTTTTTCAAAAATAGTTCATTTTATACCACCTATTATCTGTGAATTTTCTTAAATTGTGATATGAATAAAATGGCTTCTCATGGTGAGTTACTCGTTTAACACGTTGACTGCCAAACAAATATTCTTTAAAGTTTCTACTAAAATGAAATATTATTTAAACTATTGAAGACTGCATAATCAAACATTTATCGTCGTATTTATTCTTGTAATTTCATCAAAATTCATGAATTTGGTTTAAATTCATTTCCTTTGATGCTTGACATTCGGAATTAATTTCGTTAGTTCTTCAGTGGAAAGCACTGTCACCCACATGTGGGTGACATGGCGATCAACGTGTTAAGCTGAAGCTTCCAAACCTAACACCACCTCGTTCACCACATCCATGTGGTAACATGGCATGTGGAGGCCAATCGCGAGAATTCTCAGAGAGTATCGCAGTCGAGATCATCGAGCGAAAACAGGCCCGTCAAAGCCCGGCAGGAGTGACATCGTCATCTTCAGTCTTTCAGCGGCGGCCGGGGTAGCCAGGGAATGTAAGATCGCCGAAGCAGAAGAGGGAGCGTAATTAGCTTTTCCAGAATTTTTCGACGGCGCACGCCAGTAGAACAGGGAGCATTCATTCCAAGGACGGGCTGGTTTCACGTGGAGAGATCCTCGATTCTTCGGATGCTCGCGTATAGGCACGCTCGCGAGGCAAAGGCTTTCCGTTGGCTCTCCTCAGCGTTGTCGCTACCGCTGCCGATGCTGCTTCTGCCAGCTCTTCAGCTCCTCCGTGAGAGGGATCCACGTCGACAGTCGACGCACAAAGCTTATTATGCCGGCTTAGCTCTCTTCAGGCCGAAGAGGATGGGCTCGTGCTCGCTGCGCCATGGTACAAGTTAAGTTGATGGCACTCGACGAACATCCTTCCTGTCTACATCCTCGATTCGGCTACGAAGCTTCTTCCCGTACTACCTTCTTACTCGTCTCTGTCTCTATTCCCAACTCTCTCCCTCTCGATCCTGCGCGAGTTGTGTTTCATTCCTCTTCATGGCGCTTCTTCGCCGTTTTCCTTTTGCAGCTGGCGCGCGTTATCGTTCCGCGTGTCTTTTACCGTTCTTCCGCGAATTCCCTTACCCTTAGAGACTTCTTTCGTTGGTCGATGGGTCGAGGAGAGGGCCTCCAAAGTAACGCGACTGGATTCGAGCGTATTCAACCCTTTTGTGCCTAGAGAGATATACTGGTGATCAGAAGCTTGGGATCGTTGGTTTCTACCAAAATCGAAGGGTTTGAGATATTTTGGACTAATTTTGGTTATGCTCTACATTAATTAATATTCGAGTGTAGTAATTTCTATGACCATCGTTGCACATACGAGCCGTTCATTGTCACAAATCGATTAACTGCATAAAACAAACAGTTGAGAAATGCAATGAAATAATCTACATGTTTTTAAAATTCTCTTTATAATATAAAATCAAATAAATATCATAGAAGGCATAAAGACAGATGTAGCTTTCATTTAACGGCATATAAAATTAATAAGAAATGGAGTTAATCGATTTGTGCAGTGAACGGCTCATATAATAATGATAGTGCATTATAGATAATAATAACAGCCTCAATAATAAAAGTGCTAAATATCATCTATGTTTGCATGAATTGGATCAAATACAATTATTTCATAAAAGCACGCAAGAGGTATCTAAAGTAACCATTGTTTTCCTTGCGGTAAATATCCACGACTTCGTTCCACTTTTGGAAATTGGGTTGATCAGAGCGAGCGACAGGCTAACTTATTCGCGCGGCGAGCGTCGATCGACAAATGGCAAGTCAACAAACTTCCACCATTATTTACAAGCATTATCGCGTCGAGCGTGCGTAAACAGGGATATTTGGCCTGGCCTGACCGGAGAGTGCTGAAAATCGTCCGCTGACAAATCACCGAGAATGGCAAAACGCAGAAAAAACCTCAACTAAATTTGCTTGTCTTTTAGCGGGTAAATACTTTTCCCATCGAGCGGTTCCGGATGCTTTTGTTTGCACAGTGACGTTGCTAACCAAATGAGTCGCTCTTCGATAAACTTTATTAAGCGAATGGAGGTTTATTCCACGAATTTTCAGTACTGCGCTGTTCTGTACTGAGAAAAATACCCGTGCTTTCGAAAAGAATTACGCGAGCACTGTTATCGAGATAGAAGTTCTAGAATTATTCTTGGACCATGCTTGGTTACTTTAACCCCTGCCCGCATCCAAATACAGTGAACCTTGTCAGATTGTTTTGCGGCGAGTGTAGTACGATTGCAAA
Organism: Hylaeus volcanicus; assembly: GCF_026283585.1. Taxonomy (NCBI): domain Eukaryota; kingdom Metazoa; phylum Arthropoda; class Insecta; order Hymenoptera; family Colletidae; genus Hylaeus; species Hylaeus volcanicus. The sequence goes on along the minus strand of NC_071979.1, from coordinate 15,765,912 downwards.
GAAACGACCTAGACCTCTCGACAGCAAGACATACAACATTATTTATCACAAGCAGTAACGAACACCACGCGCAGAGTACCACGTACTCGCAAGAAAGAGAGACACAGACACGAGGATCACGATTCGATTTCATTTAGTTCCTCGTTGAAGCCCATGAACAACTCCTGAATTTCCTGCTCGCAGATAATGCGCCAATGACGAAGAGGTTTCCCATCGAACAGGGCGTTTACTTCCTCCGTTACCATGGTTAAGAGGCCATGGTCGAACAGGGTCCAAGGAACTGAGAAAACCGGGAACAATTCGGGCCGCGGATGATGTGCCGGAGAGCTCTGTGGCTCGACTGATCGCCTTCTACCTCGAAAAGCCTTATATAGGCTTCCCCGAATTTTGTGGTCCACTTAACTAGAAAACCTGGTGCTTATCCGACTCCGGAGCCGCTGCAAAATTACACGCTTCGGCTTATCAAGCCGTGAAACTGGTATTAAGCGTCAGACGAACGAACGCGCGGGCGCTCCTGCACGCGCGCGAGGAGCCTTCGTCGGAGAGCTGAACCCGGAATGCACCAGTAAGCTCGTTTCCTAGGGTTCCTGTATAACTATATACACGGATATCGTTCACCTGACCGACCACCCTGACTTTTCGATCGGAACGTCCGTGCCGAATCGACCCCCAAGCGCGCTCCGTGGACGGACGCCGTCCTACTCCGACCCCCGACAACTTCGTCGACTGATATTTTTTTTAATAGCCACACTGGGGACGAGCACTGGGTCGTTGCTAGATGGTGAGACAGATGGACGAGTTTTTGGGGAGAAAAGATTCTTTTAACCAGCGTTAGTTTAATTTATATTCCATTCTTGGTGTCTATCAGTGGTCTTTCTTATCTCTTTTAAACTTTATCTTCTCGTTCAATGCGAATAGACGAGTTTTTGACGAGAAAAGATTTTTGATCCAGGGTTATTCCAATCTATTGGTTAGTCTGGAAAGTCTATGCTGATTTTTGGTAGGTGGTATAGGTCTGAATATATCGGAATGGTTGAAAACAAATAACATGTGTACATCCCTTATAAGGTAGAAAGGTTGTGGAACATAACTAAACCTATGTAATTCAATAAATGTATATCAAAATTCAATTGTGGCTTTGAATTTTTATTAAAAACTGGCAAGAACTTTCTGGGCAATTCAATATATTCCATTCTTCCTGTTTATTAGTGGTCCTCCTTATCCTTTTTAGTCTTTAACCTTTCGTTCAATGTTTTCCACTGACCAAGTATAATTTGACTTGGAGAAGGTTAATCAAAAATCAAAAACGAATAAATTAGAAAACCAATAGCCAATTTCAACCTTCAGAGTGACTCCTAGCCCCACAATACGTCATCCCAACAATTTTCCTTCGTTTAGGAAGTCAACGTGTCGGGAAACCTCCGGAACGAATCGTCCATGTATCAACTACAGGATTCCATTACGAAGTTGGAGCGGTTTCGGCATTAAAAAGAAACGGGGGAGGATTCGTCTTAGGCGGCAAATTGTTTTGGTGAAAATTCGCAGCCGTCGTTTCACACGTTCTCCCGCGTATATCCTTCTGTTCCCCGCTCGAATATCGCGTGTCATTTCGCAACGCGGATCAATCCCGCCGCGAGGGCTGCGCAAGGTGCAGCGTCACGCGTGAGAAACAAATATGTCATCGTCGGTGCGTAAAAACAGCTAAATTGTCGATAACATGCTTTCGTTTGCGACATCGCGCATGATTCACTGTTCAACGTTAAGAGAAATGTCTCTTTCACGCTTCTTATGAGAGTTTCTCTGACAGATGGTCGAACCTACGGTTACAGTTATGCGTAAGATGGTGTGATCGAGGAAGAGATGTGTTTTACTAGAAATAAATTTCTTCTTAATTTTGTAATCTTTCAATGAGCAATAAAGGATGTTTTCGTTAACCTACCCAAACAATTACATGAAAGTTGTACTGTATTCGAAAGGCTGTAGGTTATTAAAAGTAAATTCCATAAAGAATCCATCAGCAGTCTTGGATTCGAAGAAAATCATGATGGAATAACATGACCTTGATTCAAACATGTAAGTGTTACAGAAGCATCCAGGATATTGCACGCGTCGCGGTGAAGAGTTCTGCATTCTCGAATGTCCCGTGCGTTGGCATATGGACCAATCGAGTGTCAGCCAAAGAAGATTAGCCAGCGAAGGAAAACTCTTTGGAGCGAATGGAAGTCTCTTGGTTCGAGGCTATTGTCGAGGTTGAGTCGATGGGGGTGAAGCCAGGCAAGAAGAATTCTGGCATCTGTTTCTGTTTCCCGTTTTCTCATCCGCCTTATTGCCGTTCTTGTCCTTCTTTGCTCGGTCCTTTCGCTCTGTTCCCTTTCTTTCCTTTGTCCCTTTGTTTTCGATACGAAGTTGAAAGTTTCTTTTCACAGCTCAATACCGAGTATCGCTGAATCGAAGTTTCGAGGTTTTATTTCGAACTGCGTCATCCGTGTTTCTGGGTTTCATCGTGGAATATTTATTCACAGGCCCGAGGATCATGTAATTTAATTAGAGGAAAGTTCAATTCATTTCATTAACATGATTATTAACATTTTTTTAGTTTTAGTTATGTTTCAATAGATAGTTTATTCATATCAAATCTTACAAAGGTTTGATTGTTGTGGCTGTGTCTTGCAGATACTTTTTTCCATATTTCATCTTACGTAATATTCTTTTACATATCTGTTGGGGCCCATGAGTCCTCAGCTCGGGTACCTCGGGATCGCTAAGCCCGTACTGTAACTCCGTACACGCATGCTACAGCCCCTGAGGTACTTTATGACTTATATATGTAAATATTAGAGCCCCCATTTATACGTGTACACGTGTAACACGTAAAATCGTGTAGAAATCCGTGTAGTAAATACCCGTGTTCATATTCACGGATACACGTATATTCTACGGTTATAATTATTCTGAATTATTTTTTACAGGCAATAAATTGCAAAAAAAAAAATTAATTTATTAATTACACATGTACGTGTGTAATTAACACACGTGTTTGTGATAGCCGTGTCTCCGAAACGTTTAAACCGGATGCATGTGAAACGTGTACCCGTGTATCGCATTGTACGTGTTTTAGTCGAGAACCCTTGTAAATATATTTAAATACCTCCACCATTCGTAATAACAATTGCATAAAACTATGTCAATAAGTGAACCAGGTTATCTCGTCAATGAGAAAGTGGATGAAAATTAGATCCCAGTCGTAGCAATTTGATCAACCTTTGATCATTTAAGTGGCATTCTCGCATTGTAATTTGACGCGGTGGCGGTGCGTGCGGTGCAAGGGATGAAGTTCCTCTGCCATTTCTCGAACAATTTGAGGGAAATTAATTACTGTGACACCGCGTTACGGTATTTTACCGACTCTACGCGCGTTCGCGGGTTAACAGAACCGCGTGGGCGTTTCAAAGCGACGCGGATACCGGGCGCCTAGCGAAATTCACGTCTCTAGTGGCCTCAAGAATATTCGTTCGACGATGAATTGTCGCTTACTCGTAAAGACTCGCAATTCAATTCCTTTCTTCGTGTTGACATCCCACGATTTAACATCTAATAAGTGAAGTACGCAAACTTGTAACTCGAGTTTCGGAACAAAACTTAGTAGACACGAGGTACGTGATCGCTGACGGATAGACTGCACCTTCAGCGTAAGATTAACCCATTGCACTCGGATGTCTTTTCTGAGAGGATATCGTAAGTTCAGGTAAACCGTATTAGTGATTACCTAGGATAAACTTACGGGAGCGTAAAATGTGTAAAAGTGTATGACTCCTTGACGATTTCTTCTGTAGGCTCCTGGCTCCTTGGTCTAGCACCGACGAAAAATCCTTTGTCGCGATTAATACCGATTACCAGATCTCACCACGAGGAGGTTGCTGCGATTGAAGACCCATGAGAGAGACAGAAGGAATAAGAGTCCTTTGATTTCACTCTATATACATAAGTTATACAATCGACGAGCTGAATACTAAATACGAATCCATGGAAATCAAGATGGTCTGATCTCTACTAAGTTTCATTTGAAAACTCGAGTTACAATTTGCGTACTTCCCCTAGCCCCCTTTTCTTGTACCTTCGAAACAACCAAAAGTATTCCAAAAGACACCCTGCCCACTACTTTACTTCCACAGCCAGCTTAAAACCAACCAGGAAGCGATCTAAATCTCGCAACACTATCAACAACCCCAACGATTATTCCCGTAAGAAACGTTTCATCCCCAAGAATGATCGAACGAGGGTCGGCGAGCCGGCTAAGGCGTCAAAAGCAGATTAAACGTCCGAGTATTGCTAGATGCCGTGATCCGTTGGCAGTCGAAGTAACAGCCTATGTGAGAACGGACCGTAGGTTCCCGATGGCATCGATTTCAACTCGACGGAGCGATGCACGTGACCAGAAGTGGTCAGGAACCCCTTCGATCGCGTCCTGCAGCCTCCGCAACCCCTGGTCCATTCCAGCTCTCGGGTTTTCGTACGTCCTACGGCGGTTGTGCACGGCGTTCGCCAAGTCAAGCGTTCCACACACAATAGAACCGGTTTAAACGGCAGTAATTATATTTGCGCCTGAGTGTCGGCTGCACGACGTGGCGCAGCGAGTCATTGCCGAAAGATGGTTTGAGGGTGCCAGTATTGGGCGCATACGCGCAAGCACCACCGTCTGTACGGACTCGTACACTATGATTGAGCGACGCAATGTGCTAACCTGCAAGTTTGCCGGTTCAAGACATTTGGCGTATCTGCTGACGTCGGATATCTCGACGTCTTGTTGTGTATATCCAGGTTTGATTGTGCCGAAGCTATTGCAATTTGACTTGTATCTCTGTCGCATGAATTTCAACCCTGGGTTCACAGAGCACGATCATTTTAACAAAGTAATGTGATAAAATCATATCGATTCGACTTTTTGTTTGCCTTGCCCCTTTCAAGGTATCGCACTACATTCAACAATCTTGTTCCAAGGCATTTTTTCCTACTTATCAATTTATCTCCCACCCTTCCTGACGTTTCAGAGATCATTCCATCGTGCGTGCGCGAATCATCGTCACCGTACTTGTTTCGTCTAGAAAGCTTGCACGCAAAAACGTGATCCCTAGGACCTAAGGCCAAAGGCATCGTTCCTCGTTTACCTCTAAAACAACATCATCTCCACCAGCGTCGAACAAAGAGGCATCCGTCCCATTAACCCTCCTCTCCTACAGTGGTTTCTGATCACACATTCACTACGGTTTGAATGGATCCGTCCTTGCCATATTTTTGGGCCATTTTTCGCCTGAAAACACATTTTTCGCGTACAAATATGGGTATTACTCACTAAAAAAAAACTTCTTTTTTAAAAACAACTTAATTTTTATTTATAATCTCTGGGTAATATCAGTCTTACTGAACTCAGTCTTCACAGTTGCGCAAAAAATACAAAAACCTAATAATGGAACTGATATGTCGAGCGCTTTTGACCCGACCGTAGGGGAGGAGGGTTAAGAAGCCTTGAAAACCCGCAAAAGAGCGAGAATCCGCTGCTGAATATATGCACGAACTGATGCTACTCGCGCGTCCTTCCACGAGCACTCGACGGAACATTCTCGTGAAGGCACCGTCAAAACCGCGCCAGAACCGTCGGGCATTACCTTGCGACACGCGATACATGCGTACACACTCTGCACGCGGGTGCCGCCTAGCACGCGTACGTACACAGCTCGGTACAAGTTGTACACGTTGCCGAGCGATTGCGAGCGTAGGAGGGAGCGTGGCGCGCACCCCCGCCTCGTTATTAATGGCAATACAAATCTCGAGAGTCATCGAGCGCTCTTCAATCTGAATGCCTTCTGCTCGTGACGTCACGCGAACCCGCGGCTTCTCTCTTTCTTCGTTTGCCCTGCTCGCCCACCACCCCTTTCTCTGCTCTCTCTCCATTTCGTCGCTACACCCCTTCTTCCCTTTTAACCTCTTCACCCCCTACCACGGTTCTCTCTTTCTCGCCAGAAGTTTGTTGTGTTTTTATTCCCGTTGAATGAGTCAATCGCTTCGGCTTTGCATCCGCGGCATAAGTACGCCCTCAATGGGAACACTCGAGGCTCGCGCACGGGGAACGGAGAAAGAAACGCCGAGGGGGTGAGAGGGGCGGGGGAGTCTTCAATTAACTTCCCTGATTACATTCCGTGCCCACATGTGGTGGCACTTTTGAAGTCTCTTGTGTCGCGTGCGCCCGCGGTCGCCGCTGCCGCTCAAATTGTTTAATTGCGTCGCATTATTTTTTTCCCTTTCTCTTTCGCCGATACCCCCACGCATCTGGGTCTCTCCATCGAGAGATTTCTTTCCACGTCGGAGCCGCAAGGGTGAAGAATTCCGGACGATCCGGAGGCGCTCGACCGATGATCGCCACTCGTTCGTCGCGGTTTCCCGCTCCTTTGGTGTTTTGATGAAACGATATGGTGTCCTTCGCGAAGTACTCGATAGATTTATGTATGCAAGAAAAAGATGAGCTTTTTCCTTTGAAGGTTCTGGGTTAAGTGCCGTGCGGTTCAACAGGGACCCCTTTTCAGAAGGCAATGCCTTGCCCACTCCGTGGGCAGATCCTTCTAGAATATTACTTCTATTGTTTATATCAAATATAGCCAATTACCAAATATGACAATGCAACGTCGCGTCGGATTGCTTGCTCTGTTTATGCGTTACCGATGGTAACCCACCAGTCATGCGATATTCGTTTTGGAACCGTCTGCGGTCCCGTCGCCCACTCGGTCCTCTCGACTATCTTGACCTTTCGAGAACCTGTCGCTAGCCAAACAACGGCGGATCAGCTGGTCCAAAAATCAATATATCGATTGGACGCTAACATACTCGTTATTTAAGACAGGATAATTAAACAAACAACAACTCAAAGCTTTTATTAACAAAAGGTCAAGTATATCAGTACGAAATCTCTCGCTATTCTGATCATTCAAAAATAGTTGCCGGTTCTTCAGTAGCAACCGGAAAGTACGGGGTCCTCGCTTCCGGCCGTTCAAAAAAGCAGCTTCATATCGCTGCTGAACACCTTCACGTTGCCGCAACGATGCATCTTCATCCCGTCGCAACAGTATACGCATTCGAGTGCTGTTTCCAATTTTTGAACGATGGTTAAATCGAGCAGCGATGAAACAATTCGCAACGGGAGTCAATTTCACGGACGATCGGGACCGAAGATTTGCGCCGATAAAGATGGCACCCAATGGGCGCAGGATACATACATATATATATGTAAGGGTTTCCCTTTAGTTTCCTGCCTCTCTGTTGCCGTGAATCGAATGATAATGAGATTGTTTGACGGCGTCGGTCGGTGGCCTGGGTGGTCGCCGCCCCAGGCTGATCTCCACAGACCTGGGCAGATGTACGCGCAGGTATTCAACGCGAGGCGCCTGCAACGTCGATGGGGCACGTACACGGTTGCACGTATACACCTGAAACTATGGTATCCACGGTCTATAATGCGAGCCAGCAGTGCATTGGGCGTCAGTAACGAGATGCAGGAAGTGCGGGCGAGGTTCTCTAGGAAGTGACTGGTCCGTGGACGTTCGCCACACCGCGGGACAGAGGGGAAGAGAGAGAGAGAGAGAGAGAGAGAGAGAGAGGGGGGGGGGGGGGAACTAGGCAGAGGACCTTCGGAGGAGAACAGAGGATCGAAGCGAGAAATAGAGAGAATTAGGTGAGTGGGTAGGGGTGGCGAAGGGAACCGAGGAAGATGGATGGACAGATGGATAGATGGATAGGCGGATAGACGAACGGAGAGGGGAGGAGAGGGAAATAGAGGAGCGAGAGAGGAATGCAGGTTGCAAGCAGGGCTGTATGATGGGCTACCCTCTTGCCCGAGGGCGAGGGCGAGGGTCGAGGGCACTGATATCCGCCCGAATGACTGCCACGTAATCACCGGCTAATTATCCGATAGATACCCGGGAGCTCTGCCGATGCCGGCGTCAGCCGCAGCCGTACTCTCGTGTGCCCGTACGGATCGAGAGGCGGAGGTGGGTTGCCAAAGGGAGGCGAAGCGAGGAACGGGAGCAAAGCGGAGAGGAATACTGCCAATATGGCGAATATCGGCGGATTCCGTGGAACGAGTAGTTCGCATACCGTCCCTCTTTCTCCTCGGCACTGTGCTGCGTGCACTTTGTCTCTCTATGTCTCGGGGCAACGTCCCACCGTATCAATCCGAACGGCGAATGTCAATATCGTGGCTGGGTGGTATGTAACGACGACTCCGTTCCATCTAGCTGCATCTGTTTAATCCAGTTGATACTCCCCCGACGGTGTTTCCACGACTCTTTTTTTCGCGCCAGCACGTCCTGTTTCGGTTCTTTTGTGCATTTTAATTCGGTTGCGATTAATTAACACATTCCCCACTGAAGGGAACAACGTCGGGTGGTTCGAGGACCTGACGTACATTGGCAGGTTTGCGGTGAACAGGATCGAGGGAAATATTGTCGGGAAATGTTTCGTTGATTAGTTAATCGTTCGTCGGTGGGACTGAGGCAGTTTCGATTCGTTATGTTTTCTGTGGAAATTATCAGTCAGGAATTTAATCGCATTATAATTCGTATTAACCTGTTAACTTCGGAATTTAGTTTTAAAAAGGTCTCCACAGAGTGCGGAGTTGAAATCAAGCAATGACGAGTATATAACGCAGGGCAAATGATGCCATTATAAATTTACGAAAAACGAGGAAGAATTACATTTTTATTCAACAAACAAATTAACAATTCGTTTCGGATTATGTTATTTTTACTAAAAGCTTGAAAATTGTCAAAAAAAAATAAAATACATAAACAAGAAAAATTGAAGAAAATAATTTAAAAATTTTCAATTTATTTTGATGTGATATTGTTCGAAGCACGGTACCACACAAAGTTCCGCTTCGCAGGTCGTAGACCAATATCTTGACTCCTTACGTTTTCCATTTTTTTCCGCCAATCAACGCCCGCCGTCCAAGGCGAGAATTACGAATGTAATTGGTTTTAAGCCGCAAGCCCCCTCTATATGAAATACATAGCAGTTGTATTGGTAATATAAAAGAAAAACACCACCAAATAATATTCTTATTGCATTTTATAAAGATATATTAAATTAAATATTTTGAGAATGTTTGCACCCAGCCAGTGAGAAGCAGTGATTGTTGCTTCTTCAAATTGCTCTGACATTAAAACATTAACATTGAAACCAACTCTTGTTTCCTGTGACCACACAAAAATCATCTCACACATTCGTACAATACGATATATGATAATTAACGTTGACAGAGGCATTCAAGAGCGCATTCCTCGGAACCGTAGTCGTAGAAAATAATATCACCGCGGAAATGGCCTTACAGTGGGAAATACCAAGCTAATTAGCTATGTCACTTCATCAACGGGAACAAGGTCATTAATCAATCCCTGGAGACTTCTACGCCGCGTCGGGAAGCCATCGCGCGCAAACTGAATATCATCGATACTAAATTCATCGTTGAACGCTACACACGCCGTGCTGTTTATTCCAAATACGAGAATTTCAATTACCCCGCACCGCTGATGTACAGACTAACATGATTTCGCGGTCATCGATCGACAAATAAACGCGTTATACAGTGATTAAAATTACTTAACTCTGAAATGATCAACCTTGAACAGACACGGGTACTTCCCAAGTAAGTAAACGAATCATAAATTAGTCCCTCCTGTTTCTTATTCGCTTAATTAGCAATATTTCCATACCTGACGCACAAGTTTGAAACATCGACTCTTGACCTAAACTCTCCGACGCATACACCCCACCATTACGTTTCCGTCTGCTCGACCTCGATTCAGGGCGGTTAAAAGTCAGGGGCAGTCCGCTGCCCCGTCGCCAGGGAAGCGAGGGTCCGTGGAATAATTAGTTAACGGTATACACACAACGGCAGGCGCATCGGGCCGAGCACTGTCCCATATCGAAGATAACATCTAGATCCTGCTAGTCCTAAGCCTGACTGACGTTTCTGTGCAGCCTCGACCCCGACTGTCCTCGTCATCGAGTGTCTCCGCCAAAAACGATCCCGTGGATGCCAGAGGGGTACTTTTCTCGTCGAACGCCCCGCGCCTCGACTCGACCCACCCCCTAGGAGCCTCTCTAACCCCCTAGCCAGCCCGTGGCGCGCAGTAAAAACACAATTCGCCCGTTTTTCGGCCACGTGGCCCCGCGACAATGCGAAGACGCCGATTCATCGTGGCGACACGTAACAGATCTGGCCACGCACCGTTTGTTCCGAGTTTGTACAAGCATTTGTCACGGTTCGATGGGGTAGCCCCCGGGGAGACACGCGTTGAAAAGGATACACGTGAAAGACGGAACCTCCCTTGCAGGAGCAAGAATACTTCGCGAAGGTGCACCGTTGGGTTTGAGAGTTGGTGATTAGGCGGTGTTTAATGTTGGATTTTTAGCGGTTTTTTTTAAGGGGGAGGGGGGGATATATTGGGTTCAATGAATTTGGATAGAAGAGAAATGGTTAGTTGGCCGTAGTTTGAAAATTGATAGTTACTTGGTGTTTAACGTTAGGTTTTTAGCATTTCTGTTGGGGTATATCGGGTTCAATGGATTTAGATGGAAGAGGAATGAATCTGTCGTGGCATGAATTCGATTAATTACCCTGTTTATTAACCCTTTGCGATCATATCAAATTTAGACATGATTGTCATACTGGTCGGAATTAATTTCCGAAGTACAGTGCAGTGATACATAACATGCTAGATTGTGGAGGATAAACAAGATTTATTCATTCTTTTGTAAACTTTAGATGTGTGTTTACGCAATAATGTGTTTTAATGTTATATTTTTATGTACAAATTATATTTTATAATTCTCCATCATGCGATATATTTTCCGTTTGATTTCTTCCCGCGGAGGAAGATATTTTTTCAATTACCCGAACTCGGCGAGGCTGACTTCCTGTAAACAAAAAATGTAATGGCCGTTTAAGGACCGTTGCCAGCGGCATCGAGGATCGTCCTCTGCGCAAACATTGTCGCAACCATCCTGTGGCGGGTCCTCCGGCGGTGTAATAGCGGGATAAACAGAGGTTTCGATAGGGATACTTGGCCCCTGTAGGAAAACAGGGCACGTATCATTCCAGGATGCCGTAGGCATATAAAGACAACTTAATGGGTCTACCTCGACGGTGGTCGACTGGCTGCCGCAGGAATTCGAACACTGTCACACGCTTCGGATAGGAGTCGCGCGACTTGTCTTTAATAATAACGAGGACGTAGAAAGATTCGTGTGAAAGATAAAGACGACAAATGAGCAGGGACAGAAGTATCGTTACACGTGTTATTATTCTCATTCTTCATTTGTCCTTTGTATCTCTACTTTGGATCTGTTGTCCTTCACTTGACTGCTCTTTCTTTGTGTCTTCTTTTGATCCTTAATTTACTACTCAGCCTCTCGACTCTCTGGTATCTGTTAGAAGCAGATGCATCTGTACTTAATTGTTATTAGATTCTCACTGTCTTTGATGCTTTAATTCTTTGCACCCCTATGTCGAGTATGACTCGACATCAGTTTTTATCTCAGGAGCTCCTTTGTCGAGCCCCACTCAACATTCTTTCATACCCAAATCAGTAGTGAAGGCCTGGACATAGGAGAAACATGATTGTTTAGATGGAGAACCTCATTTCATTTTCGTACATCCTAAGGAATACACAAGGATTGTGTAGTTTGCTCGAATAAAAAAATACCTGGAGGAAGAAAAGAAAGCAACTTTTTTTTGGGAAACGTGCGAAAGAAAACCAGGATTATATCCTGGAAATTGTTTCAAGAGATATCATACACTTGAAAATTACACAATACAACAATAGTGTGAATAAAACTGGTATTTAAATGAATTTGTTTCTTTCTTTCTTTATCTTAATTGCCTTAATTTTTATTTAAAGTGAATTTCAAATAAAACACTTAAAAGCGTTGGGAGCTGCTGGTAACGAATTTGAAATATAATTCGGAGTACAAAGTGTTAATCATCCTTTTATATTTTTGTTTATGGACAATGCATTTCTTTAATCTCAAATGTTCGACTTGTTGTCTTCCTCGTAACCTTTGTCTATTATTTATGTCGTACCGTGTATCCGTTACTCGGGTTCTCCAACATCGTCTTCCTTTCGCTGCTTCCATTTCTTCACCGAGTCACCTCGCTTCATCCCCCGAATTTCACCCCCAGCGTTATCTTTCCATACAATCGCTCACCTAGTGCGCATTTCCCTTATCGCAGTGGTCGGATTCGTCGAAAGGGAGGAAAAACGAGCGCGGAGGAGGAAGACAGCAGAACGAACTCCTCCCGACCCCGATAGAAAAATACGGCTGGTCGTTCGGGTGAAGTATTTCAATGAATATGAAAGTGACGGGCACGTAATCCAGGCCAAATTTATCTGACCTCCTGGATATCCCCCTCGCGTTGACCTGGGTCCACGGAAACGCCCAGCCCCTCTCAGGCCAGATAACGTATCGGGGCTCGCGCCATCGTCGAGGACCCCATTCGTTTTAACCTCCAGCCGCGTATATTACGCCTTGCCACGCTCCCGTGGAGATTGATATATAACCCATTCGTAATGACCCTCACGCTCGATTGAGGGAAAACCGACGCGGCGAATGCGTTAATTAATTCGCCGGTCGACGCCTCGTTCGGTTTTCCCAATCTCTTCACGGATCGTCTTTCCGCTGTTGCACGAACCTCCATCACGGATTCCTCGAGATCTAATGCGATATAGTGACCAAGCCATGTCACCGTCCTAATTACTTCGCAATGCGAATTTCCATTCCCGAAAGAAATCGGATTCGCAGCATCTGATGACAAACTTATCGAAGATGAGGAAGCGATAGAGGGAATGGACGCGTAAAACCATTCTTTCCGCGCATGTAAAGCGTCGACATGATCGATGGACCGTCGACCCGATGACGTTTCCAAGAACAAATTGGATCGGTCTTGCCGAAGAGGGAGCATGGCAGCGACACATAGGGAAAAGGTGGCACGATTTGTCGAAAAGAATGCGGCTGTCGACAACGTGTACCCTCTATCTCTCTCGCGGATTCGGTGATTTTGCTGTTGCCAGGCACGTCGTCGCTCTACCCTCTCCCGAAACCACCCTAGCGATCCAGGATTTTCGGGATTCTCTCGTCTTTTTCTCTATTCGTCCACGAAGCTGTCGCGTCATTGTTTACACGCACCTGTATGTACGTACATATATAACAACGTCACGCACACACCACGCCCTCGTTTATTTCTTTTGTTCCGCGTCGCAGCCAGGGGTTCGACTCTCACAGAGAGAGGGTGGTCCCGACAATCGAAGAGACGTGCCAGATCGGAGCGATAAACGTATGAGATGTAGCAAACAGGAGATCGGACCGTACCGCAGCCAGAAAGAGGTCACCACGGAAGAGAACATAAAGGCTAGATATCGTTTCTTTTGTCGACGACATCGGAGGCGTGGGCCCCTCTACCAGCCTACTTTTTATTTCGAACTGCGATAAATTTGGTTGAATTCAAAGTGACGTATATTCCTGTTTGTCGATTGGAGAATTTAATGGATTGGGTAGACTATGCACTAAATGGTTATCAATAGGGGTAGGGTCCACTTCTCGTACTTGGGGGTTGTTTTGAAACAGTTCACGAATTTCTAGAAATCCTACATAAATATGTTCACACGTATGGGGTCTTTTTGATTGGAAATTAAAGAATTATTGGGTTGTCTAGAAAGTTCGTGCCAACTTTTAAGAAAAATTCAAAGGCACATTTGAATTTTGATATACACTACGCAATTACTCTTCAATGGAGAACGATTTGAATTTAGATAGTCGAAACGAGATGCAGTTCCTCTACTGATTTGCAATTAAAAAATGATAAAGAGAGCTACAAGGCATCCGGTAAAATTATCATTAACTTTAGAATATGTGCAAATAATTGACAATAACTTTTATAACTAATTTTTTGTCGACAGTAAAGACGTAATAACTTCTAAATCTTTTAAGAAAAGTTAAGGTAGAACCATCAAGTATATATAGTATATAGTATACATACCTTAGTGTAAAAATTTTAACAGATATTGGCATATTTTGAACTGTATTGCCAATCTTGTAAAAATCTCGTCAAGGTCTCCTCGTTTCGAGATCAAGATCGAAATCGTAGAAATCTCGTCTCGTGCGCATCACTAAGACTATGTACTAAATAAGCAGTTCACTGCACAAATCGATTAACTCCACTTCTTGAAAAATCTTAAATTTAAGTGTCAAAGCACTTGGTATAACCATAACTTTTTATATTTATAATAATTTTCCTGAATAATAAAGATTAACACTATTAAACGACAAACATTATTACATCACACTATTATTGTGTATTATTATTTATATTATTTCTACATTATTACATCGCATTTCTCAACTTTTTGTTTTATGAAGTTAATCGATTTGTGGAATGAATGGCTCAAATGGCTATTGATAGGGTGAGAATCCTATCTTGAACTTAAGGATTGAAACAGTTTACGAATTTTTAGAAATCTTACTTCAACATATAGACACGTATAATCGTAACGAGGTCTTTTTAAACTGTTTTTAAATAGATAAAGTGTTGACTTTTGAATTGTTCCCAGAATTTTAATTTCCACGCAACGAATAAACAGTCGTCGATCTCCCATTCGTTACTCAAAAGTTCCAGCTAAATAAGAATTTTGCCTTACTGTGTCCCAGAGACACAGCGAGCGTAACAGTCGGCGCTCGTCCGGCAATTTTAACGACGAAACTTGCCGAGACTCGCTCCATTATTTTGCCGCGTTTCACCGTACGATTTCAGGTTTGTTTGGGGAGATAATAACGAGCCAGTCACCGCGGCAACGAGCCCGCATCGTATAACAATTTACCGGCTAATCGAAAAACTTTGTTAAGACTGAAACTTGGTTAATTAGCATCTTCGCCGAACTGGCTGCTTACCTTGCGGGCTCGCCCCACCGACCGGAAGAACGCCGAAGAAATTGTACAAAGCACGGAGCCAGCTATCGGTTCGGCGACTAACAATGCTAATTTGATACCGGAACGTTTCGTCGAGCGACCAGAAATTTATCTCCGCGAATCGAGTTCGGTGAAACGATCCGTTTTTCCATTAGAGTCCGCCAGTAATGCGCCATGCTTACAATAACCTCGGCGGGAACTTCTTGATTTCTTTGGTTGGAGTTACGATACTTGTATACGCAAGCGTGGGAATTAATACTTTGATTGCAGCCTGAAAATTTCGCTAGGAATGTTTTAAAAATGGGTAGGTTAAGGATATGGCTCTACCTTATAATTTAGAAGAGACGTAAAGAGTAAAGTTCGCGCCAGGAAGGATTCTTGGAATGTACTTAACGATCCACTTTACAAATTATTTATGGAAGTAACCCTTCTTACTTTTTAGGCTGTCCGAATACGAAGCTACTCGAAAGAAACTGATTAATGATGCGAGTTACAAATCAGTTACTTTTGAATCACTTCCGTGTGATTTTGATACGTTTATGTATCGAACAATCTTTTAAATAGTCTTATAAATAAAACACAAACATATTTCTTACTTACCTGAGTGTAATTAATACCCTTTCTTCAGTACTCACGCATTCTCTCATATTTGTATTTTGCTTTCTTATAACTAGAGCAACCATTTGCACTAGATCCATATAACTCTGTTTCGACATTGGATAGAAAGCAAGAAATGTTTAATCTGTTTGTTGAAGTTGGATTCTACACTTGATATTTTTTTCGATATATGGGTGAACCCCATATTCTCATTTTCTGTGTATTCGTCTTCTATAATGATAGTAGACTATCATATTTTCCTCGTCACTAGAGTCAGTATTTGACATAATTTTACTAGCTTGCCCGGTAGATCACACTTAACTGAAGCAACTTATGTTACTATTGAGTAAGTAAGTAACTACATAGTTTGTGACCCTAGTTACCAACTAATTACGTCTCTTTTGAGTAGCTTCGTGTCCGGACGGCTTTAGTTTCACAACCAAGGAAACGAGATTTTAAAGTGAATTGCAGATGAATACACAGGAATCGGTAACTAAAGGAGAAATTTGTTTTTGGAAGAATTGAGATAACACTCCGAAACGTTTGTTCGAGAAGCACCGTTGTTTTCAAGCAAAACCATGCTCCGACTATGGTTCTGTCTCTGCGATCTTTGAATTGTTGACACGAGAACATTCAACCTCGACTTTGTTAACTCTCTTGTACCCAAGATGAAGGGCACATTATTACTTCTTTTTTAAAATACATCAGTCATAAAAATCATAAATACTTTGTTCAAAATTAACAGAAGAATGTATATCATCCACAGATTTTGAAGGTAAATGATATAAAAGCTTGCCGTAAAAACTACAAGCTTTCTTTCCATGTTCGTAGTCTTCGAAAGACTCGAATATCATTTGAAGCTGAAAGAAATCGTGCAGGTATGAATAATAACGCTCTGTTCTCCCGTAAAGTATCCGTTTTATTCTTTTCAAGGCGTTATAGATATCCAGGGAATAATCTCTGTCTCATATATATATCATTCTAATAAACATGAACAATAATAAATATAATGTGTCCAAGAACGTAGGAAGTTTTGCGTCTAATCAGGCTGCTCGGTACAAAATAGCGCGTTTATATATGGCATTCTCGGCAATAGCTTCGTACACATATCCTTTTGATTTCAAAAGACACTGATCATTCACCTCTACCCTTTCTTCACGTTTTCAATTTGTACGTTCTTTTGCACAGTCACCCTGCGCCACGAGGCCATCTTCCTTCTTTTTTATATTCGCGCCCTCGCGATTGCAAATCAAACGAAAACACAACAGAAACAGGTCTGTCAAAACGTTCAATTTTTCATTGGATTCCTCACCCGTTCAAAATGGACAACTCCTGACGACAGACGTCCTCGTGGCGCATGGTTCGTCAGCGAATACATTTTGTCTCTCTTTTATTATCACTACAAGTCGCCTCTCGAATTGCACGACGATCAAGCGCTGCCCCGATTTGTCGTTTTGGAGCACAGTAACGCAGGGCGGGAGGGGTAATAATTTAAAGATCGACATCGATAACGTGTAGGGAGAAGAAGTATCACGCAATCCTAGATCAATATTGATCGTATCGTTAGATGGACGCTAGTTCTATGCGATGAGATGTTAATATGATTAGTTAATTCTTTTTCCCTACAAAGTAT
The DNA here is from genome assembly GCF_026283585.1 of Hylaeus volcanicus. Classification (NCBI taxonomy): domain Eukaryota; kingdom Metazoa; phylum Arthropoda; class Insecta; order Hymenoptera; family Colletidae; genus Hylaeus; species Hylaeus volcanicus. The sequence continues at coordinate 15,748,673 of NC_071979.1, read as the reverse complement.
TCGAAAATGACTTTGGATGGGCAGTCAGAGATGGACAAAGTTTTAGTCAACTGAAATTTTTAATTGTATGCTCTTCAATAATTTTCTACCAAACATGCAGACGAAAGTAACGCGTTTCAACGAACATAAAATACGGTAATGATTTCTTGATCCGCGTATTTAGTAAAATAACCAATTTAGTAAACGCCTGAGTGGGCAAGAATGTTGTCCACCTCTGTTCTTCGTGTAAGCGAAATTTTAATTGAATCGATGTAACAAATACTGCACAGAAACAGGTGTTGTGATTTAGAGATAGAACTGGACAGGTGTGGTTGGAAACGCGATAAGAATTTTCAAAGAATACAGCACGGGTTCCAACGTTTGCGAGGACAGTTTACAATTGATTGCGAAGTGACAATAGAATAGCCTTAACTGGTAATGCACGTTTCCCAAAAGTCGAGATCTGATTTTCATAGCCTCTATGGACTCGTGATATTAGCATACGTGTAAAAGTAGAAATATTCAAGTTGAAATAGCGAAATGCAAAGTAAATGCAAATGGTATTAGAAAATGTAATATTGTGAAAATTGGAGACGATGCTCGGATATCGCATTGCCAGTTAGGGGTTAAAAAATTGTAGCTTACGTTATTATCAAACATTTACATCTATATCGATCCTGTCCAAAGCTGCTACCCTTTACTTTCGTTATCAACGAATTCTATTTTTTTTAAATTTAGAATTTTGGAAGTAGAATATTCTTAATTTAAACAGAACGAACATTTGGCGTCCAGAGGAATATGAAAACAGCGTGAGGGGATTCACCTATGAACAAGATCGATTTATACCTTGTAATCACATACTAATTCGGAAGAAAGGAATTTTAAAGAAAAAATCCTTATGAAATCTATAGATCGACGAATTATTGCACTGCGCAGCGATTCGAATTCTCAGCTGCTATAATATCTAAAATCGTATTAATATCTTGTGCATATCCTGACGACACGATGATTGCCATACGATATAAATCTATCGTTAAAATGGACTGTTGTACAACCAAATAAAAATTTATATCGCGTCTGTAAAACGAATCGACCAAACATTAAGTTTTATTTACTCGAAACGATCCAATTGGCAAAATGGCTACGACAATCAACGCGTCGTTTTCCCGTGCAAAGTAAAAATCGATGCTGGAGAAGGACATTGAAGAGAAGAATCGTAACGACTAGGAGAAACATCGACGCAAGAGAAGCCAAGTATGACGAACGATCCTAAACGATCGTCCTACAACCTTCATTTTCTGTCTCCACTGATCATCATATTACACTGTCGCGTTACATATACACGTCCACCTATTATCTTACACGATCTCGCTATGTACACGTCTAAATCCGACCGCAGAAAAGACGATGTCTCTTACTTTTTCCCCTCGAACGTGTCGCTTCGTTCCACCTTCACGCTCAGGTGAAACGCGAAACCTTGGCTCGCGAGACGTTCGAACACGACTCGGAAGATGAAAATCCCTCTGAAGGGGATATAGGGCCTGGAACGAGGGTCTACGAATATAATTCCATTAAAAGCTTCTACTGAGAACAACGACGACGCGAAGTGTGTCTCAGAAAATAGCAGAGAAAATTGACCTCAGTAACCGTACTTGCTACACGCCACAAATGGAACAGCATTGTCTCCGACGCTGTTCCTCGTACCATACAGCATACATTTGCATCATCGTAGGTGTCGAGGTTACGATAACTGACAATTCAGTTGCTTTTTTCAAGTAAAGATTGGAATAGGGAGCCCTATGGACTCATTCCACGGGAAAATTGATATTTAGACGAAGAAACGTCGACACCTACGGACTCCTTAAGGTGCGTTTGTATTTACTGAAATATAGCGAAAAAGTTTGATAGCATCAAGCGATCAGGAGTTTGAAAATTTCTCGTTTATTCATCATTGTTCATTAGATATAAACGCACCCTTAGAGTAATCAGCTCCTCTTTCAATCAACAATCCATAATAATGAGCATTGCATTAGGAGAAAACGATTATGCGATCGTGAAAGTATCGAAGTATTCCAGTTAACGTGGCTAACCTAACAGGCATAGGCAAAATTTCACTCCCACCTGACCACAAATATTTTTCTCACAGAATAAAAATTAGAATTGAAATGTATTTCAGTTTGAGATATCCAATGAAACATTTTACAATGAACGAATAAAGATTTCTCTGTTCAATTGAATAAACATCACGAATAAGTTGAATGGAATTTTGCCCATTCCTGTCACTGAATTGTCGATTAACGCAGATACAAATTATTCGACAATAATCGAACTTCACGCTTACTCTATACGATTAGGGATAATTGCGGTGACATTTAAAAGTAATTGCTTCGCGTAATATCTTCGCAATTTTCCAGCGTGAGACTTGCGACTGAACGTCTTACCTAATCGCGTAAAGAAAACGTAGCTAAACTACAGTGCGCAGAAAGAGAGAAACTTCTAAGTCGTTGAACGGCACCGAACCTCGTTCAGAGATGAAATATTATTTTGACTTATTGTACAAGGATTCCAGATGAGATAGAAACGCTTCCACCGGAATCAGTTCGCTAATTATTCTACGTTTCACGAATTTACAATCTTATGAAAGACAATTACATAGGACGTGGGCTGAAATTGACTTCATCTTTTACGGAAAACTTATTCCTATGTTTTGGGGAAGAAGAACGAAAAAAGTGCATTTACGTGTCGAAGACTATAAAAGGGATGGACAATATTTTTAATGAAAACAGTATAGCAATTTATTATAACTTTCATATATTTATTCATTAGAAATGAGATATAATTTTAATTTATAGTCGAGGTCGCAATTTTTATCAAAGAAATAAAATCTACAACCCAAATTATGAATTAAAATTTTATCGTTTATCTTTCATGTTTATCTAGATAAGAAAATTGCCCGTCCCCGAAGTATACTTAGCTTTGTAAACGTTTATTATGCAGATGCTCGTCTGTAAAAAACTGTGCAAAAATTGACATGCACGATTCGAAAAGTTGTGCGTAAATCTTTAACGTGAGGAACATAATATTTGAAATTGTGCTTTAATATACATGGGTGTATCAGAAAAAGGAACTTGGAGTATAGAGTAACATTCATAAAAATAATAAAATTCTGCTTGAGGATTCGACTACGAATGTTCAATAATAATTCTATACAATTTACAAGTATAATATATAAAGCTTCAGCATGTAATGCTTAATAGTTAGCGAGCTATACAGTCGACTAATGAAATAATATCACGAATATAAATCTGAAACTCGACGATGTTTGCATAATTAAGTCGAGGAATCTCTAAGCGAGAAATGTTAACGAGACACGCGAAAGCTGCGTTTTTCTCGTCGCGCAAACATCTAAACCGAAGCGGGGGGACGATCACGCGAATTCACCTCGCAAATTGATGGGATTTGAGATAAGCGTCGCGTTAATGACATCGCATTTCCCGGCGAAACGCACGCGTAATCAGGACGAGCGCGAGATTTCACTCTGCTGAACACGCTTGAGAATTGTACGAGCCTCGCGAACCTCCAAGTTTCGAAATCTGTGACGGCAGGGAAAGTTGAAACGTGCAATCGAAAATCTATGAAATAATAAATACAACTAACATACACGCTAATACTTGACGTCTTTTACTAGGTTAAGAATTAATTCATCAGGCCAAAGAACTAAAGAATTTTGGAAGACGTGAAGTATGACGTACATCTACCTAAAACTCTCAGTTTATATTCTTCAGGAAAGCTGTGACGGCAGGGGAAGTTGAAACGTGCAATCGAAAATCTATGAAATAATAAATAAAACTAAGCTACACGGTAATACTTGACGTCTTCTGTTATGTTCAGGATCAATTCATCAGGCCAACAAACTAAAGAATTTTTAAAGACGTGAAATATGACGCATATCTACCCAAAAGTCTCAGTTTATATTCTTCAGGAAAGAATCGACTTAAAAGGAGCAAAAGCTTGAATGGCCATTTGTCCAGCAACGGACACTCCCATTTTCAGAAGTAAAGTGCATAGATAAAAACAGAATGAGAAAGCCTCGAGGATCTCACGTCAGATGATTCGCATAAATCAACAACGCAGAAAAGCCACCACAGGAGTAATCAGTAATGTCACTTTAATCACACATAGTTGTCTAATATACAATTAGGAAGTTGCTTCGACCGTTTCTTTGGTATCGTTGCCACTGAACTGATTCACGGTGATCGCTGCAGAACACTCTAATTTTACCATACACCTATTTACATATACACCTTCTCGCACCACTCGTATTCCACATATCGACACGAGTATCGTTATCGTCGCTACTACTCACGAGAAACAAAGCACGTTGGTACGAAGACTTCGTGCACAACGTCTACATACCCGATTTACGAACTACTGTAATCTCTTCTTTTCGATTAGTAATTCTTTGTCGTCGCTTGGTCCGCGAGTAAATTTCTTTGCGCGATTGGCAGGTCTGAGTGACGAAAACCAATTTTCGATATCACTCAGACTAATCTACAGTATTATCGTACGTGTATACAGCTAACGTTTACTCGGCAATTGTTTATATAAATACTTAAATGTTACTGCTACATAGATGCCTCTTTCGTATTGCGGAATATTGCAAACAGAAATGGAAATAAATTACTCTTCGCGCGACAATTTCCTTGTCGATATCGCCTCGATCGAACAAACGAAAAACGTTTCGACGCTTTTGGAAGTTAGTTTATAATGCTCGGAATGAGATTAAGCTATCGACTGCTCGGTATATTTACAGATAATAATGCTTTCCGGCTACGCGGATCCTAAAATCGGATCGAACGAGTGCACCGAGTATAAAACGGGCTCCATTGTTGGCACTTTCGAGATTGCATCGGCTGCAACTCGTATTGTTCGTTGATGGACGAAATGGTTGTTGCTGTCGAGTCGTGAGCTCGAGCAATGAGAACAATTCATCGATTCGTTTCTTTTAAGCGTGCGGGGTGGTTCTAGAAAATGCAAGCTACAACCAGCAAGTGAAACTCGTTTGAATTTTTAAAACCATCCTGCGCACTGTTTGTTTAAGAAAAAAAAGATGCAGTCAAAGAAAATGTGAATGAATGTTTGACACATTCATGCTAGAAATTGTACGATGTATATTTTTGTTATGTCTTAGTGAACACGTATGTAATTTCGCGTATGATTCTTCAATGAAGATTGGACGTTGGTCTGGCAAGTTGTGTCACGGACCCAATTTTGACATTTTAAATTGCGTTCAGATCACGTGGCTGTGGTACTAATAAAATACCGAAACACTAGAAAAACTATAGTACCCAAGTACTACAAGTATCAAGATGCAAAAGCACTCGACATTCCGGAGCATTAAAAGTCCCAGTCAAATTCCTACATCGTTCTCACTCTTGTAAATCGATAACGCCATCGCATCTCAAACACTTTTACCATCGCTGCAATTTCGATTCCACTAATATATAAACGACCAACCAAACGATACCCTCGCAATCGATTCTCGATCGACCAGACCAATTCGGTACCAACAAGAGCCAACCACAAGCAAGCCTTTCTGCTCTATTGCAACCATCCTCCTCCGGACCGCTTATACGTCGCTGAACGAATAATTTCCTTAGCTCATACTTACCGACACATCGAAGAAAACATGCTGCCTACTGTCAAACTACAGTTTCTACGATAGCTGCGTTACGCGAGTACCCACCGGTGCGTAGAGGATACACATTTAATTACGCCCCGAAATTACTGTATCACGATGTCTGCGAACCACGTCCGCCATTTATGGTACACCCTAAACGCTTAATTCTGTATACATGACTACCTCTACTGTTTGTAAACGTGATAAATACAAAGTGTGTTCAGTGGGTGTAGAATGTATTCGTACATCGATCAATTTCCCAAAAAATTGTTATTTGAAATTGTAATTTATTAACTTCTTTTCTATAAACAATGATATTCTATATATTCTCGGAAATCTCTAGAATAGATGTAGTCTAAACAACAATTACTAGTTTATATACTTTGCGAAATTAACAAGAAAATACGACAAATCGGCAAAAATATAGAAGCAATAAATATTCGTACGGTTCTTATGGCGAACCATTTACAGTAAAATTTGTAACATAAACACATCAATTTATTGCTTCGTACGAATTAGAAAACATCAAATTTCCAGTAAAGATGTCTTAAAAAATGCTCGAATAAAGGAATGGAGGAAGATCCCACCCCGAATAATATCGACATATATTACATCGACATAATTTAATGCCTAGAAGAGTTGCAGCAATTATAAAATCAAAAGAAAATCCCACGAAGTATTTAAGTATTTATAAAGTAATGTAAATTTCGTTTTTTTTACGAAGTTTTACTTTAACAATTGTACGAATACTTATTGCTTCTATATTTCTATCGATTTATTGTTTCTCTCTTATTAATTTCGCAACTTATATGAATAACTGATTTTTTTTTGTACTGTATCGATTCTAGAGATTTCCAAGAAGATGTAGAATATCATTGTTTATAAACAAAAGTTAATAAATTATAATTCCACATAGTCTTTTTGGAAACTGATCGGTGTACGAATTCTTTCTACATCCACTGTACGTATAGCCACGCAGGGTGACGTTGGTGTGCTATTTGGCAGTATCTCGTGCTCCACTCGTCTACCTGTCTCTTCTGCTCTCTGTATCGCCAACGGTGGAGACTGTCGCCTCCACCCTTATCCTCCCCCCTGTTCCCTTACTACCATCTCGATTAATATCGTGGCATACTATATACATACATGCAATCTTTGGTTTCGCTACAGATCACTATCGCGCGTGTGTGTGCACAGAGTACCGTATCGAATGGCACCAACACCTTTCTACGGCTTCTTCCATCTTCTTCATCCCCTTCGACGTTAGCAAACGAACGATTACTCGAGTATCGCTACGGTTCGATATCTACGCGGTTAGGCCTGCCCCATCATCGAAGAACGGAGCTACGATGTTACGCGTTGTTCAACGATATTACTACGACACCCAGTGCCATCTTGGATCAGGTCGAACTACACTATCTTATTTCGTTCTCTCGAGGTCCTCTCGAGTCCTTACACTTAGGGGGAGCCATCGAGCAGACTCCATAGAGTATTTAAATATATATTATATTAGATAGATATTTGGTACCGCTTCGTGGTATAGTTTCGTTTCCTAATCGCGAGGTTCGTCGAATTAACACTCGAATAAATACGCTAGCTACGGAGCTTCTCTCCGTTTCGATTTTTCTTCTTGTAATAATACAACGTGTGAGTGTGTGTACGAGTCTGTTCGGTACTATATACCTGTGTATGTTTCTATACGTAACGCTTAAACGTGGAATACAAAAAAAACGAGATAAGGGCTTGTCAGTCTTGGGGGGGGGGGGGGGGTGGTGATGATGAAACGTCGAAAAAACGGTGACGACTCGAACGAGGGTGGAATCGATCGTGGAAAAAACGAATTCTACCGTGGATCACGCCATTATTCGGCGTCCACGGCCGCGGAGAAAACAATTCAGCCTCAGAGTCTCATCAGTCGTTAAGAATTATTTATTCGGGAGCAAAATTGAGCATTCTGGAATCCATCGGCTCGCCCTCTGTGTATGTTCGTTTTTCTTACGCGGGGGAATGTGTGTTTCTTATTTGTGTGATTGACTGCAGCGAGCTGCACGAGGGAGAGATCCCGTCTTTGAGTCTTCTGGCGAATTTCTTTCATTTTTATTTTTTTTTTGTTACTTTTCTAGTTTCTTTTTTTTCCATTCTTGTAATTACTTTAGGCGAGACATCGATGTAACGTTATCGTCACTGTTTCCCGTGTAGACAAAACGTCGTGCGTAAATCTAGAAAATATCTACGGTGTCGAGGAGCTCTATTTTAGACGAATAATACTGTTCGTGATGATCGCGACACGCGCGGCGAGAATGGTCGCGCGAGCAGTTAACAAGTACTGGATGCTTCGTTTGTCTTGACCAGGTTTACGACAATAAAAACGCATTCGCTTTCAAAAAGCATCCTTGAAATCTAATGAAAAATGACCTTCACGAGGAAGGAACGTCAATCGCAACACTTGTCTACAAGAAACAATTTTCTCAGACATTTCTTGGTACGATAAAAAACAGACAGAGTGGCGAAGACAAACGAAATTCCATAATTGTATTTAAATATCAAAGTTCGTTCAGATTTCGTTGTTCCCGGATATCCGTCCCTCTCGCTGCGCGCGCACGCGCGTAGAACGTGTAAAAGGTGAGCGGTCGTTCGCCTCCCAGATGAGTCTTGTCGGTTTTATTTAATGCCCACGACACGGAGAATCACAACGCCGGTGTTTGGTCACGCGGACACGGGCCCGGAAGTGCGGTGATTTTGGCGAATTAATAACGGTGTTGTTCACTTACCTGAGCAGTCGCGAGGCCCCTCCGTGACTCGCCCCGGTTAAAAGTAATCGTACAAACGCGGCACGCCAACGCTACCGTGTATAACGCTACTACAAAAGTTTAGAGAGATAAAAAGACACAAGGTGCCCCCTATCGCGTCACATTAACGAGGATCAACCCTAACTCGCGATTGGTCACTTCGAAAGCAATGCCCGAGTCCAATTCGACTCCCATGAGAGCAAATCCCAACGAAAATACCCACGTTTAGAAAAGGAATCGTTAGAAAATCCTTCTCGAATCTTACCTTCGCGATTAACGTTTGGTGCTACCTTCGTTCGGAGACTACCTTGATCTACAATTCGCTACCATTAACACGACCCAACGGCGCTCAAACACCTCAGTCGCGTTCCCAAGGTAAGAACATTCCAAAAAACAACGTCCACGAGTCGTCGACCCTTCCGATGTACATTTTCGAGATCCTCGAAGCGTAGCTCCGCCTCGAACGAAGATCACCTTCGTTCAGGAGTTGGAGGACGATCGTCTAAGCCAACTGCGACTTAGACGTCGCAATGATCGCGCCTCGTGACCTCGGGGAACTAGTCGCACCCTTTCCCTAGACGACCAGGTGATTTCCACGGATCTCACGAAATCCTAGGACCTAGAGTTCCTCTGATAAAGCGATGGGTGCTCTGGAGCCTGGCTTCATGTCCTTCACGCCAATGCCAATGTCGTCGACGGGCACTGGGGCCAGCTTCAGCTGGTTACCGTTCAGCTTGATGTCGTTGACGGAATGGGAACGACCGTGTGTTACCAGAGGCTTGGCTGTTTGGTTGGTGCTGGTGTTGGAGTTCGAACTGTTGACGGAGTTTACGCTAGGGCTGGTGACCGTATTCGGGCCCGCGCAGTTCGCGGTGCTGGAGCTGGAACTGGAGTTGGAGTTCGCGTCCAAAGGAAGACTGAGGACCACGGGTTGAACCACGGGAATTGGAGCAGACGACTTGGACCGTGGCTTCGGTTTGGCGTTGGAACACGTCGAGTACAAGCTTGGAACGGGCACTGGAGGGTGATCGTGATCGCGAGTGACGTCTGGCGCGGAATCAGGCGACACGGACATCTTCGCTGTCGCGGCTGATTTCGTGGTGAACGCTGTTAATTGATTGGCGGACTGAGATCGAACCGTGTGACCTGGCTTGTCTCGGAGGGCCATCTGATAGGCAACTTCGAACGCTTGGCCCAGAGTCAGGATCACCTCGGTTGCTTGGTCCTGGAACAGGAGACTCTCGCTTCGTACACTTATGCAGACGGGGAATGCTGTCTGTGGTTGAAGGAATGATACACAGAAGAACCGAAGGGTTTTCCGAAAGAGACTTCAGGAGTTTTGGAATATCCTTTATAAGATTCTGATACTCCAAAAATCGATTAACTCCACCACTCACATAAAAATTGTAACATTACTGACGATTATTTTTTGGTTATTCTTTCGTATTAATTTTATATACCGCTAGATGAAAGCTACATCTGTATTTATGCATTCTACAATATTTATTTGAATTTATATTATAAACGGAATTTTAAAAAACGAGTTAATCGATTTGTGCAATGAACGGCTCATATGTAGACTGCGGATTTATAGGGAATTTAATTATGCAAGAAACTGCAAAATTCATAGAAGCAAAGTTCATATTAGAATATTTGCAGAGTAAAATACCCCGACTGGCTGTATCTCTGCAAAGATTTTATTTTGCATAAAGATCCGCAGTCTACTCATATGGAA